>NC_080720.1:26005851-26083351 GCF_019097595.1 Hemibagrus wyckioides
ATGGTATTTCCAGGCTTAATTACTCTGATGAAGAGATTTGACATTAATGATTATTAGATGAGAACTTTTGTGAAAAAGATCTTGAGTTTCTGCTGAGTTTGCTGTGCATTTGCAGGGAATCCCTTATGTTACCCATATTGAGGACTCTTTCACTGGCATTAAGGTAAGGGATTATTCATTATGGCATGACAAATCTTTTGTTAATTGCAGTAACTAATTATGTTCACTTTAAAATATTCTTTTAAGAGCATATCTGGGAGGGTTACAGAATATCTTTGTTGTAACCACATGGAATCATCCGTCCTTGTGGCACTGGAGGATTATGGGGTAAGTTTATTACACTAGTTATTATTTATTCATGATCTATATATTTAATATGTATTTTAAGAATTTTTAATAATATATATCAATAATGTTTATTCATTTATTAATTTATTTTATTTAACAGCACATCTTTAAGAAGGTGACCTGCACATACCTGCATGTGCTTGAAGATGGGCAGGTGGACACCGCCACTTGGGAAACGAAAGAGGTTTGCTCTCCTCACAGTTCACAGAGCAACTCTGAGGTAATTCTGTGTTTCCAAACTTGCGTGTATCTACACATACACGCTATTCCCCTGGATAGGAGTCTGTAAAATGTACTGTGAGAGTTTTAATGATTCATTGCTAATTTGCCTTGCAGGACTGTGAGGAGGGATTTAGCCCAGAGGAGGTGGAGGTGCCCTTTATTAGGTACAATCCTCTTCCCAGTTTAATGGTGTAATGGTGTTATTTATGTGTAACATACACTAAGCATTTCCATTGTTCCTTAGCCGCCATCTTTCAGACAGAGAGGTGACTGACATGGGCTTGAAGCTGCCTGCTCTCCGCCAGGCGTTTGATGTGAGTGAAACCTTTGTGTAGCTGCTGTTATTGCACAGGTAAAGTCCACTCTGCTTTAACTAATATTGTGTGCTGTCTTATATTCAGGCTATGGTAGGCTGCATGCTTAATCTGAACTTCCTGTTTCTGACTGGAAAGAAGATTGTCATGCAATTGGCAGCAGCTAACAACCAGGTGAATTTTTTCTCGTATCAATAGCTAATTTTCTGTTTTATAACAATCACAGTCTGTTATGAATGAAGGACTTTCTTAGGAAAAATATTCAGATCAGTTGTACATAATGAAAATTTGGGCTGTGTTTTCTATCATCTGTGTATCTTTAAAGGAAAACTGGACATGCATGCAGGGTTTAAAATAAGTAGCCATGTTGAACACTGTAGACAAAGTGAGTTATAGAGATTTGATTTTGTTTTGCTTTAACAGGACGCAGTTCACGTACGGTTGGCCTACGAGGCGCTGATTCGGTTCCTGAGGACATCATCTAACCAGGAATCCATTGCAGCAGAGCTCTCCGGGGCCGGTGTAAGCTTGCAAATGCCTGTATAAAATGACTTGTTTAAATATCAAAGAACTGCCACATGTAAAGTAATGTATATGTAATGGAAATTTTTTAATTTTTCACGTTTGTGCAGCTCCATTTCAACTTCTTGGATGTATTCTATGAACTGCTCATCATCGGCTACTACGGCAACGGCTTTGTACCTGAGACAGTAAGTGTCTTATCAGAAAATTTCTAAATCATGCCTGAATGTTGAATATTTTTCTTATATTTTAATTTAGGATTTTCCCAGTGATAATATATGGCATTAATGGAGCTTGTTGTCTGTCTTCCTCAAAGTTTGAGGGAGGATTCTTGCAGCGGCTGATGGCACTCGTCAGCATGTGGGACCTGGACGTGTGGGAGCCTGCAGCGGAGCTGTATTTTACAGTGCTTATTGTAAGTGCTGAATATCTTTTGATGCCACAAATTCTCAGCTTTGTATCTCTAAGTCAGTGACACTGTTGGATTTGTGTTTGGTGTGTGTGTTTGTCAATAGGATCAGCTGACAGAACTTTTAGAAGTTCTGTTTTCTCAGCCCCTGGAGCTCTACAAAGACCCAGAAGCCTTGGCCACTGCAGCTACGAGACTCATCAAGCAGCACGTCCAGCTGATGATGAACACTTTGGAGAAGCTTTGAGCTGTGTTCCCTTAACCCTACACCTCCCCATTCCCTGCCATCCCTCACCCCAAACACACACACACACACACACACACACACACACACATAGCTCAAGCTCTCCACAGGTAGGTATGAATAAATTTTGTATTCCTTGTATTCCTACCTTTGTATATAAATGTCTCTTTTTGTCTTTTTTAACAGGTCTTCAGGACTCGAGGACATCATTTTTATATACTTTTTAGCCTGTGTCGAATTTTTTTTTCCCCTTTATCAATCCCACCTCCCCAATTACCCTCTTATTCCTCTTAGTAGAATGTAGACACCTATAATCATCTGTAAATAGTTCTTTATCTGTAAATAGTTTTATCTTTAGTATAGTGCTTATATAGATGAATTTAATAAAATTTTATTAGCATCTACTGAAGCCTCATTCTGATCATTTCTATTCATCAGTATACAGTGTTCCTTTAAAAAGCAACCCAAACACACAAAATGAATTTCTCACTAATATACGTATAGCATAATCCTTTTTAAAGAATGACTGAAACTGAGTTATTCACCAAAATGTGAAAAATGACAAATAAGAAAATTCTCATTTTTCTAGCCTTTACAAGTTTAAGAGATCCAGCCTATAGTATGAGTATGAGTATAATTTCTAATTGTAGGAAACAAAAATCTGTGACATGACACGAATTTTGTGTTAGTAAAATTGTTTACATGGAATAGTATTGACAAAACAGATCTCAGAAATCTTACACTCACAGAATTATCAGATTCTTGCTCTGTGAATTGAAAAAGAAAAAAGCTTGCTAATATTACAGTAATGTTTGATCCCTTTAATGCAACTGGATTGAGAAACAAGCCCATAAAGCTGTTGCAGTAGAATTGCTTGTTTTGATATTATATTGTATTGGTTTTATAACAACAACATAAAAAGAACATACCAGAAAAACAAAAAATATAGTTGCAAGCAACGATGCCTGGGCCCAAGCAACAGTGCCTTCACTGCCCAGGCACACCAGACACAGTGGGCACAGTGGGTACATGCATTTAAAGGAGAAATAACAAAAGTGACAATTTGGGTGTAATGAAACAGATCCTAGCAATGTCCAATGATGTCAAAAGGGACAATGACTCTCCCTCTAAACCATATTACTATATCAGGTTATATATATATATATATATATATATATATATATATATATATATATTATATATATATATATATAATTATATATATATATTATTATATATACATATATATATATATATATATATATATATATATATATATATAGAGAGAGAGAGAGAGAGAGAGAGAGAGTCACCCAGAAAAATGTGTACACATTTCAGGAGAAGAAAAATTTATATGAATAGTTTATTACTAAATTTATTGCTATACGTTATAGATTGATATATATATGATGATATTCTGATAATGATATGGTAATTTTAATAATATTACGCTAATATAATATACATCATACTATTTTTCTTTTCCTGAAGTGTATATACAGTTTTTGGTTGACTCTGTATATACACTACTCACATAAAGTTAAGGATATTTGGCTTTTGGGTGAAATTTATGGAAAATATAAAAAGTTCACACTACAGTGATATTATATCATGAAAGTGGGGCATTTAAGTAGAAGCATGCAATAGTGATTTCCTCATCTCAAACAATTTATTGAAACAAAAGCCAACAACAGTGGTGGGTATACCACAACAAAAAATGTCAATGTCTCAATAATGTGTCATGTGCCCTTGACCATCAATTATAGCTTGACAACGACATCTCATGCTGTTCATGAGTCGACTTATTGTCTGCTGAGGCATGGCATTCCACTCTTCTCGAAGGGCGGCCCTCAGGTCATTGAGGTTCTGGGGTGCAGGGTTATGAGCCTCTACACGGCGACTCAGCTGATCCCATAGGTTTTCTATGGGATTCAGGTCTGGAGAAAGTGCAGGCCACTCCATTTGAGGTACCCCAGCCTCCAGCAGCCGTTCCCTAATGATGCGACCTTGATGAGCTGGAGCATTGTCGTCCATGAAGATGAAATTAGGCCTGTGTTGTTCATGCAGGGGCACAATGACTGGATTAATGATGTTATTCAGGTAGTATTGGCTTGTCACTGTACCATTCACAAAATGTAGGGCAGTTCTGTAAGCTCAGTGGCCATTTCCCTCTGAGAACATCCTGTTTCAAGCCTCGCAATGGCAAGGTACTGTTGATCAATTGTTAGGTGTCGTCTTGGTCTCATGATGTCAAAATGTGAACAGCATGATGAAGAGGACTGTTTAAATACCAATTCTAATTGAACCAGAAAATCTATTGGTCGATTCATCGATCAAACACCAGTAGTGAATTTTGCCGTTAAGCACCTTGTTAGAGAACAGCAAGTTATGCAAAAAGTACTGAAACACTGAACAGTTGGACATGTGCATTCAAAAGTGTAGAGAAGGTCAAATTAAGTTCACCTGTAAAGGTTATAGTGCATTTTAGGTGCATCCTGAAATTTCACCCAAAACCTGAATATCCTTAACTTTTTGTGAGTAGTGTATATGATGATATTATGATAATATTATAATAAAATTATTAATATTATAATAATATAATTTACATCATTTTTTTCTTTTCCTGAAGTGTATTTACATTTTTTGGCTGACTCTGTATATACAAGTTGTGAACATGAATCCATATTTAAAAAAATTAAAATAAAGGGGAAAGAGCCTCTAGTGGACATAGTCTAGTCCTGCAGGAGTCAGGCTAAAGCCATGTCTAGTCACTGGACTGATAAATGTAAAAATTTGTTGTGAGCCATTTGAGCATCACAAAATCATGAAACTAGGCAAACTTACTCACAACCAGTTGTTCTTTCTATGTAAAATGTTTTGAAACATTAGGGCTTTCCACTGTTAAGATATAAGAACATTAATCTTCTTCTATTATGTCCTCACCATAGCAACATCATTCACAATATCACAAATTCCTTCACAGTTTCACATCAGCCATGTCTTGCTATTATTCTGACTGATTTTCATCCAAATCACATGAAAGAAAGGGACAAAACATTAGATTTCTAAAAGTGACACACTTCCTGCTTTCAGTTGGTGGCGCTATGACTGAGATTCACAGTGGTCATGTCCGTGTGATCAGCTTTCGTCTCTTAACATAAAGTTGAGGTTTGATGTACATCACTCAATATACACCGAAGTTATTAGCCACTTCCTGTTTCCTTTATTCGCCATAAGTTTAAGGGCTCCTCATGGCTGAACCATTTGAGATATCAAGAATCCCTTCACAATTTTAGATCCTCAATGTCTTCAGATCATATTGGACCCTGTTTGGTCAAAATCATACAAATCCCCTAGGAGGAGTATATCAAATTCCATTGGGTGCGTTTTTCAAACATCCCAAAATAACTGATTTCCTGTTAAGCAGATCCCATGACAGGTGGATGAACGTCATTTAGCTCAATGAGATCTAATTATATACCGTGTGTTATGCATATACGTGCAAGTGAATATGAGTTGTGCAGCTATATTTCTGGCAAAGTTCCAGGGGGCGCTGTGACAGCCCTGTGCCACGCCCGGGGACCAGCCACACTGGCCTTTTTCATAAACATTTGCACTTCATATGTGAAATATTTTGGAACATTAGGCCTTTCCAATCGTAAGATATGAGAAGATTCATTTTCTTCTATTATGTTCTCATGTAAATCGTCCCCATAGTAACACGATTCAAGGTATCAAAAATTCCTTCCCAGTTTCACATCAGCCATGTCTTGTCATTATTCTGACTGATTTTGAACCAAATCAGGTGAAAGTAAGGGACAAAATATAACAGATTTCAAAAAGTGACACACTTCCTGCTGCCAGTTGGAGGCGCTATGACTGAGACTCATAGTTGTCATATCAGTGTGATCAGCTTTCAATGCTTAACATAAACCTAAGGTTTCATGTAGATCACTTAATGTACACAGAAGTTATTAGCCACTTCCTGTTTCATTTGATTCGCCATAAGTTTAAGGGCTTCTCATGGCTGAACCGTTTGAGATATCAAAAATCCCTTCACAATTTTGCATTATCAATGTCTTGAGATCATTTTAGCCTGGGTTTGGTGGCGGTTGTTTCAATTCCCTAGGAGGAGTATTTCAAATTCCATTGGGTGTGTTTTGCAAACAACTCAAAATAACTGACTTGGATTAGACTTAATGACATGCAGTGTGAAAGTTGTTCAGTTCAATGAGATCTAAGTGTGTACCAAGTTTTACATGGATACGTGCAAGTGTGTATCAGCTATGCAGCAAGATATTCCAGGGGGCGCTGTGACGGGTGTGTGCCACGCCCAGGGCCGAGCCACGGTGACATCCTAATGGCCGCAGATTCCAACCTGTCTGCTGATTTTCATGAGTTTTTGAGCATGTTAAGACCCACAAAAGTGCCCGGATGATTGAAAAAAAAAAAGAAGAAGAATCCTTAGAAGAACAAGAAAAAAAGGGGAAGGCCAGAAGACAAAATGACATTACACGCCTAAATAAAGTACAAAAGAAAAAAGCAAATCACAAACAGGGGGATAAAAATCAGCATATAAATCCTAATATCACAAATGTCAAACTCTTGAAATTCCATATTCACATAAACATTCGAGGAAGGGACCCCAGACTCTGGAAAATTTTTTGAGGGACTTTAACTCAATTTTTTGAGGGCTTCTTTAAACTGTATTTTCTCAAGATGTAAGACAGAGGCCATCTCCACAAGCCATTTCTGATAACATGGGGGTGGGGGGACTAGTAGATTTCCATTCCCTTAATATTACAGTATACATACATCATCTACTCATCTACAGCATCAGTCTCCTGTTTATTCTAGCAAATGCCCTAACAAATTCATACATATTTAAGCTGCTACTTAAAGACTTCTCATGGGCCAAAATCACTAAGTGGCTCTTTCGTGAGTGTAACATACAGCAATGAAAGGCTGTCAGAACCTGTGAGAGAGTTGAGAATGAACTCTCACATGAAGACACACCAATGACATGGGCAGTTATATACAATTTATGTAACTCTGTATTCCAGCCATGGTCGCGAGTGGTACCATCCAGCATTATGAATCACGTTTTCTTTTACATCACGTGGATGGCTGGGTGCGTGTGCGTCAATTACCTGGGGATGCACTATGGGATAAAGGCAAGCATGTGAAGGCAGTGTCATGCTTTGGGCAATGTTCTGCAGGGACACCTTCTGCTAGGGTCCTGCCATCCATGTGGATGTTACTTTGACATGTACCACCTACCTAAGCATTGTTGCAGACCATGGCTTCATGTTGCACCCTGATGTGAAATCAGCACATTCTACAGAAGATGAGATCAGCACATTCATCAGTAGATGAAGTCATAACCAGTTGGCCTCATCAAACACACTGGAAATTTTAATCTTGGTACAAATATGAAAAAAACACCACTCACCATCCTGAGAAAATCATCTTCACAGTGAAGCATGGTGGTGGTAGCATCATGTTGTGTGAATTCTTTTCTTCAGCAGAGATTTGTTTGAGATCAAGATAGACCCAGCAAATACAGGCAATCCTAGTAGAAAACATGTTCCCCAAGGGTCTCTATTAGAACTGATAGAAACCTGAGTAATTTTCACAAGAAGAATATGCAATAAAATGTCAATATCCAGATATTTAATTAAACTATGTGTACAAATATTTTGCACCTTCAAATGTAATCATATCAAGTAAATCTATATGGAAAATATGGAAAAGTTCACATGGATGAATACTTATGAAAGGCATGACTAGAGTGCATGGAGGCTATCTGATCCTTAGACCAGCTGTTCATTTATGATAGAGCTGAAAGACAAGGGGCTCCCTTGTCAAAGCAGAAGCTGGACAACTTGAAAGTGGACGTCATCACCAAGAACTATGTGGTCTGGACTATGTGGTCGGGACACCCAGTCCCTACCATAACATGCTACTCAGTGACGAGCGTCCACTGTTCATGGGCATTACTTAGAAATGTGCTCCTGATTTCTGGGTATCAGTGTGCAGTTGTGTAAAGTTATCCAGATGATATTCCCTGTCCATAGTGGTCACATTTGAGTTCAATTAACTTTGTTGTTGTTGTCTCAGAAACTGCAGATCCAACAAGAAATTGGCAAAAACATTTCCAGGGAAGGATGACTTTATGATTAATGTATTTATTGTAGATATAGTCATACTTCACCTTGTGAATGTGCACAAGATGATATCCAGTTAAATCTCACCTCCAAAGAACCACTGTTACATACAAAACTATATATTTTAATTGTAGTTAAGTATCTTCTGATCATTGTAAACTGCAGACCTCTATATGTTCAACTGTATATGAACATGTGCTTGCATGTTGCCAAAGCTGTTAAAACAAACTCCTGCTATGCGTGCCATATAGTTTGTGTGATTCTGATTTTGATTCTGCTCAGAGATCTTAATTCTTATCTGTGACTGCAGGCTTTTGATCCAAACAAACAGGAATCACACTTGATTAGTTGTTCTAGGTCTTCAAGTGACTTTTACATATGTCTCCTATTTGGTTGTGATTAAAACCTGCAGCCACCTCATCCAGATAAGAGACTGTAGTTCCCAGTTGGTCAAGGATATTCATTCAGAATGGGGTTCTTCAAACAGCCCCCTTTTACACTAAACTTGTATGTTACACAGGGAGACCTTGTCAGAGTTAGTCAGAGACAGTCCTGTGATTTAGGAGTGATCCGATGACGCACATAGAAATGGGTAACCAAATTAAACAGAATTAAGGACAAGCTGTGGTTCTTTGAAGAAAAAACAGCCAGTAATTGTGTGACATTAGGCTAGGCATGGGCAGCTTGTTCTGGATCTGTGTATAAAAAGTATTTATTATAGAGTGGGTTTAGTTCAGGGGGAACCACTGCTGACCTTTTATGCTTCTCATTTGCTGAAATGCAAAACGAAGAGCTTTAGCTGCCTCATGTAGACAGCTGCTGAGCTTATCTGAGGCCTTATCTCTGGGCAGAAAGCCTGGTACAGTGCCAGCATAGTCTTATGATGAATAAGCATTTAAACATGAAAAGGTACAAAGAGCAAATACTAGGACATGAGACCAGGTTAGCATTTTATACAGCGTCGTTCTGTTGAATTCTGATCCAATCCACTTGTTCGGATTCCTGCCATTTTTGCAGGAGATCAACTTGGTCTTGCTAAGAGTAAAGAGAAACTGCTATGAAAGCGAGCAATCATAGGAAATCAAAGGCTGAGATTATTTGATAAAGACTAAAACTTCATTTGTTTAAGTTAATTTAACCCTTTTTTTTTACTTAAAATAGGTGTGATGCCTTTAACTTGAAGACACCAGGCTGTATCATTTGACTGCTTTGATCATATCTTCAAGATACACAGATGGCTTTATCGTCCCTCTAATCTATGAAATTTATTATTGAGCAATTGTTTGGATTTCTGTTAGTAGGGTATCTCACAATTTTTAATGCAAAGCTTGAAGATGTGGATTTTATTATATACTATTCCAGCTAGCGGCGAAAATATGATTGATATTTATATAACAATTATAAATGAGTAATTATTATGTTTATGACCCTTGGACTTCCCCTTAAATGCATAGTGTCCCAGCGGATGTCATATGTTAATTGACAAGGGGATCTACAGGAACTACAGGAAACTGTTGGCAAGTCTGTGTAGGATATGTGAGAGAGGGCATAGCCTGGGGGAACTTGATAATGGTGGCTTCCCAGATTAGCCTCTGATCCTTCCATTAGACTATGAAGTACATCATTAAAGCGGCATTGCTGAATAAATTCAATATAGCTAAGCTCTATAACAGCATCTTGGACTCTCTGAGGAATACACAGCTTGAAAGTGCAGGTGATTGTTATTTGGCAATTTGTTAGACTGGAGGTTTTCTTAATTATACTTTATGAAATTAAAGTCATTATATACTCTCTGCTCTCTCCTTCTCTCTATTCATATCTGTTGCAAAAAAGGAAGTTATCATTATGTTCATGAATTTCATGCCATTATGTTCATAAAATACAAAGCATCAGTAAGCACTCTAATTACTTTAAAAGGCCTATTAATAGTCGAAAGGGATTTTTCACATTTTCTTTCCCACACCTCTCATTCCTGAAGTGTTAGAAGAATAAACAGGCTGCAAATATGCTGCTCTTTAGGAAACAATTTTCATCCTCATCTTGTATTTGTTCCTGAATAATCTGTATAGAAATATACACTGGGACTGTGCACATGTATGTGTATTATCACGTGATCTGTTGAAAAGCAGATATATGCAGCATGTTAGTTCATGTTAGTTGTTTGTATGCATTGATAGTGTATTTATAGTTAGTTACCAAAGTAAATTTCCCATCCCTATCACGCCGCTGCCCTGTGTGCAGGGGGAGTAATCCAATAAAGAGGAGAGACAGAAATGCCCCTCTGTCTCTTCCTCAGCTACTAAAGGCAAAGCAACAGAGGAAGTGAGCACAACTCAGCACGGCATCAAACACAGGTATGTGCAACACATGTCTTCTCTTCTCTTCTCTTCTCTTCTCTTCTCTTCTCTTCTCTTCTCTTCTCTTCTCTTCTCTTCTCTTCTCTTCTCTTCTCAGCAAGGCATCAAACACAGGTATGTGCAACACGTCTTCTCTTCTCTTCTCTTCTCTTCTCTTCTCTTCTCTTCTCTTCTCTTCTCTTCTCTTCTCTTCTCTTCTCTTCTCAGCATGGCATCAAACCCAGGCATGTGCAGCACATGTCTTCTTGTGTCTTTTCTTTTCTTTTCTTTTCTTTTCTTTTCTTTTCTTTTCTTTTCTTTTCTTTTCTTTTCTTTTCTTTTCTTTTCTTTTCTTTTCTTTTCTTTTCTTCTCAGCATGGCATCAAACACAGATATGTGCAGCTCTTCTCTTCTCTTCTCTTCTCTTCTCTTCTCTTCTCTTCTCTTCTCTTCTCTTCTCTTCTCTTCTCTTCTCTTCTCTTCTCTTCTCTTCTCTTCTCTTCTCAGCATTGCATCAAACCCAGGCATGTGCAGCATGTCTTCTTTTCTTGTGTCTTTTCTAATTGGGTTTTTTCTTTTTTTTTCTTTTCTTTTCTTTTCTTTTCTTTTCTTTTCTTTTCTTTTCTTTTCTTTTCTTTTCTTTTCTTTTCTTTTCTTTACTCAATACTCAATACTCAATACTCAATACTGTATACTCAATTCCCTATACCCGATACTCTACACTCTTTACCCTACACTCTACGTTCTATACTATATACTCTATACCCTTTAGTGTATACTCTATGCCCTATACTCTACACTTTATACCCTATACCTTAATCCATATGTTCTATAATCTACACTATATCCTATCATGTATACCCTACACTCTATCCATAGTCCATACCCTATACTCTACGTTCTATAACACAGATATGTGCAGCACTTTTCTTGTGTCTTTTCTAATTGGGTTTTTTCTTTTCTTTTCTTTTCTTTTCTTTTCTTTTCTTTTCTTTTCTTTTCTTTTCTTTTCTTTTCTTTTCTTTTCTTTTCTTTTCTTTTCTTTTCTTTTCTTTTCTTTTCTTTTCTTAACTGTGATGCACCACTACATACATTACAAAAGAGCTGAATGAGGTTTTTTCCCCCTATATTTTAAATAATTTTTGCATATTTTTGCACACTGTCTCCATGGCTGCACAATAATACCCAATTAGATCTGTTTTCAAAGGTGATCAGGACATTTATTCATCAGAAATGCATTTATTTTAACAGAGTGCAGGTGAACCTTTTGTCAGAGCACTGCTTACTGAATTTCATATCGAGCATCAGTATCTGTCTGCTGATGAATTTTCTCAAATCTGCTTGACTTACAACCTGTTCAGTCTGTTATCTAATTCTCTGTTACAGTGAATGTTTTATAAATATTATTTACAGTTTGTTAGGTTTACAATAGACACACTGAGTGAGTGAAAGATCCTGTATGCACACTCTAAATTTAGCTTAATCTCTGACTGGCAAGGTAAAAGGGCAAGACTTTGTCCAGCTTGGGGTTGGTCTTGCTTCAGAATTGGCAATGCTTCAGAGCTAGAGAACAAAATGTTTTGTCAAAGCTGTTTATATTTCAGATTCAGTTACATTTATTTCATAGCCAATGTCAGGTTAGATGTAAAAATGTAGGAATAATATGTAGGCAAGGCTTCCTGTGAAGAAAACTAGACAACAGCTGATATTAGCATACGCACCTGCTTTTTTCTGCTGCTTTATGAAATTCCATCCATCTAAATGCTGTTTAGTAGCGAAGCCTTTCACATCAGCTAGCATCTTGGTTCATGCTGTCCATAAAAATAAACAGAATGTTGAATCCATGTTAAGATTCTTATTTTTTGAACCTGAATCCATTTCAAATTTGCAACCCTATACTGCTGCCTTGCTGTGTTTCCTCCAAATGCCAAACATGATAAACACCAAGGTTTTAACGTTTTTGTTTACTAAAAGTATGTTTCTTCATCTGTCCTTACATGTATCTTTGATTGTACAGTGTTTGCTTCTTCTTCTTCAAAATCATTTTAGGGAAAAAGAATGCTCCATCTTGTTCAGGTTCATTGTACAATTCTAAATTTAATTTTTTTTTTTTGTTGTCATGTCAGCTGGACCCAAAATGGCAGAACGTTACGATTGTCACTACTGCAAGGAGTCCCTGTTTGGGAAGAAGTATGTTCTGCAAGAAGAGAACCCATACTGTGTGAAGTGTTACAACAGCCTTTACTCCAGCACCTGCGAGGAGTGTAAGAAACCCATTGGCTGTGACAGCAGGGTAAGTTCACATCAGATTTCACAAATGGTAGAACAACGACCTGAGATGGAGATGAAGACAAATCCAAAATGTAGACAGCTCTCAGGAAACAGGCGAAGATGAATGGCAGAGATAATCAAAATCCAAAACACAACAATATAACAGAACAAGATCCTAAGCCAGAACAGCAACACGGAACAAAATGGGTTGTTGGCATCAGATGGCAAAACATTAAGCGATACTTCGCTCCAAACACAGAAACTTGAGGGTTTAAATACACAAACTGCTTAAGAGGCGAACTGAAAACAGGTGAGAGCAATCAGGAAACTTGAAGGAGATGACAATACAGGGGAAAACAGAGGACATGAACAGGAGAAATTAACATAAAATTCATCCATCCATCTTCTATACCTGCTTTATTCCTAATTAGGGTCACAGGGATCTGCTGGAGCCTATCCCAGCACATTGGGTGAAAGGCAGGGGTACACCCTGGACAGGTCACCAGTCCATCACAGGGCCACATATAGACAGACAACCACACACACTCATTCCTATGGGCAATTTAGAATTATCAATCAACCTAATGTACATGTTTTTGGATTCTGGGAGGAAACCCACAGAGGCAAGTGGAGAACATGCAAGCTCCACACAGAAAGGCCTCAAGATTGAACCCGGGATTCGAACCCAGGACCCTCTTGCTGTGAGGTAACAGTGCTAAGCCGCTAAGCCACTGTGCTGCCCCACATACAATTCAATAAAACAATAATTCACAGAATAATAACACACAGACTCAACTGAGAAGTTGGTTGTACCAAAATAATGTCCCCAAACTTACATCAAGAGTGCAAGATCCTCTACGAGTGCCTTCAACTTTGTGAGACATTTGTTAGACAAGTTTTTTTTCCCTCTCAGGTCACAACAGATATTAATTGTGCAGCTCCCAAAATTTTCAGAAATATTTTGCAGAAAGAAACATTGAATTACGGTGGCATTTAATTATTTATACTGTATATTTTTATACTTTACTGGTCACTGTAAATGAGAAAAAAATGAAATAGAATTATTAGATTAAATACGCTGCATAATCTAAAGACTAAGACTTACAACTTAATTCAGTGTGAGGTAATGTGGACTAAATCAGATCACTAGCCTATGAAAATAAACTGCAGTATCTAGCCTGGAAAAAGTAGCCCTGCTATACAATTAGTTATTCTGTGGAGTGTGTGTTTGTCTCTTTTCACCTCAGACTCCTGGCATTAAGGTCACATAACAGCGTAATTAACCTGCAGTGGAGTCATTTTTGTCTGACCAGTGTCCTTGGCCTCTTTAGCTGCCACATCCCTCTTACAGCAACCAAAACTCACAGTGCTGGACCTCAGACCAGTGATTTAATATGTACAAGCACACCCTCGGGCTCATTTAGGCCATATTGGCAGATAAATTAAGTATGTCAGGTCACAAGGTTGTGCTTGTGCTGTGTGTGTTCACAGGATAAGACTAAGCCTGGATAAAACACCCTGATTTATCACAAGTACCATCACACACAGCCTAATGACCTGCCATGATGCTGGAGATGAAAGAAAATTGGTTTATGATTAGTGTGGTGAGAGGTAAAAATATGGGCCAACAACCTGAAAAACTAAAAAAATAAATAATAAATACAGCGTGTGTTGAGGATGAGAAAGAAGCTCACAATTCACTACATTTGATATTAAACTCATTGTATTCAAGTCATTTTGACCTGAGAGTGACAAAATGCTCATTTTTGAGTCGCATAAACCATGTAAAAATTATTTTGCATGTGTACAAATCCATACAGCATATACAGTAAAGATCATGAGATATTTAAAATTTACACTGTACCATTGTGACAAAGGTGGCAACATCTACTGCTAAGTATTAAGAAGAACAAGTCATTTACTTCAGATCTTAAGCAATCACCTTCCTGGGCATCCACAGCATTTACAGCCTGCTCGGTGTTGTATCCCACACAGGATCTTTCCTACAAGGACCGCCACTGGCACAGTGACTGCTTCCAATGCTTCAAGTGTAAACGCTCCATAGCGGACAAACCCTTCTCCACCAAGGATGAGCAGCTGCTCTGCACCGAATGCTACTCCAACGAATATTCGTCTAAGTGCCATGAGTGCAAGAAAACCATAATGCCTGGTTAGAAAAAAAAACAAAACTTGTGTGTCTGTGTCTGAGTCGAATGCCACATATTTACATGTGGAAAATCTAGTAAGATTCTGATAGGCCAGAAGATGTTTATTAAATATGTAATAAAACATGGCAGGCATGCTGTTATAGGAAGATAATCATTGACAGTGTGTCATAATGAAGTGCTTCTTATTGTCATTCACTTGGCCAAACATTATGTTGGTTAAGTGTTTGCTAGGTTTTTAATCTTTAATTAGTTGTAGGATTTACGTAGGATTAGATCTGGGCTATTGTTTGTAGTAAAACCTTGTATCACTTTGCTATTTTCTTCCTTCAGGAGCTATAAAAGATATTGTGGTGAAAGCGGGAGGCTCAAGACATGTTACCCTCAGCCAGATTTTCATTCACCTCTAGACATATTGCTTTCCTCTGTTTTACTGTTTAAAATGAGGAAATTCTCTGCGGGTGGGGTTATATCATCAGTCCGGTGCATGTGATATTATGATGTCCTCGAATCACAGCAATTTTTCAAATAGAAAATGGCAGATCATGCTTTTTATTCTTTTATGGTTAGATTTAAATTAGTTCCTGTTATCACTAACTTTATAATAGCTACAAACAGTCCTCTCAACCAGTCCTCTTTAGCCTATCCTTTCACAGAGAAACCACAAAGCCCAAAGTGCTTTTCCTGTCCAAAACATTACAAAATGCTGCCACTGCAGACTGCTTCTGGACACTTGTGTCATAGACTGTTTACCAATTTAAACTATGGCTGTAAAAATACTCAGTGTGTTATTCTTTAATATATGAAAACAGTCAGAGCTGGCACACTTGCTGTAGTCTAACAAGAATAAATTTTCAGGGGGGTCACGTCACACCATTCTGTTATTAATTATTTTCCTATAACACCATGTCCTGCCATGTTTAATTCTTAAATTCTTAAAATATTGAAGTCATCAAGGGAGGACTAACTATGTTATCAACGTACTTAATGTTCTGTTTAGAACTGAGAGAAGAATTAATGTGTGTATTCTGATTAAATATACCCAATATACTTCCTCAGGTACAAGGAAAATGGAGCACAAGGGCAACAGCTGGCATGAGACATGCTTCACCTGTCAGCGTTGCCAGCAGCCTATTGGCAGCAAGAGCTTCATCCCAAAAGACGACAAGAACTACTGTGTGCCCTGTTACGAGAAGCAGTTTGCCCTTCAGTGTGTGCAGTGCAAGAAGGTGAGCTATGTCAGGATAGTGCCAAAAGGCTGCTGAACTACATTTCCCACAAGCCCCAGCATGTCACATGCCCTATCCACCATCAGCCGTGTCTCACCTCACCCTTACAGTATAGAAATCTAGTTTGTAAGCACCTCTGTGCCAAGCTCTTGCTGTTTTTATGTTTGTGTTTTGCGGTTTGTACCTTAGTCTTGATCACAGACCGAACGTATAGTCTGTTATATCTCTAGTTCCATCATTTTTGCTTCTTGTTTTCAGAGTCTTTGCATGACCACAGTAATAACAACAAGAGCGAACTAAACACAGCCAGAAATGATATAGAACACTCTGCTCTTTTTCACTGTTTTTATAATACATTATATAATGCATTATAATGTATTATTAATATATAAAACACTCCAGCGAAACATTCATGAAGCTACTGTTGCTCAAATTGCTGAAGAAGTTAATGCTGGTTCTGATACAAAGGTGTCAGAATAGTGCATGATGGGTCAGAGCTGTTTTGGCAGCAAAAGGGGGACCAACACAATATTAGGCAGGTGGTCATAATGTTATGCCTGATCTGTGTATTTTTCTACAGAAAATTGCAGTATGTAACTTATGTTGTGCATCATTTCTGGAGCCTACATACAAAACATCCCTATACAAAACTTCAACACCACATATCCAACAAATGAAATATTCATATTTCATAAATGTACATGCCACTTTTTTGTTTCCTTAGCCAATCACCACTGGAGGTGTGACCTACCACGAGCAGCCATGGCATAAAGATTGCTTCCTGTGCACGGGCTGCAAGGAACAGTTGGCTGGCCAGCGCTTTACTTCTCGTGATGACTTCCCTTACTGCCTCAGCTGTTTCTGCAACCTTTATGCTAAGAAGTGTGCCTCCTGTACCAGCCCTATCAGTGGTATTTTTTTTTTCTTTTTGCAAAGATATCCTATGAAATTGCTGAAAAAGCTATGGCTCCTGCACATAAGAAGTTCATTCACAAATTATAACTACGATTATCGTGAATAAAATTGGCAGAATTTATTCCACTCATGAACTTGTTCGATTCCTCAAGCTCAGCTACATTACTTGAGTTCATAATTAGTCTCAACCAGATGCCCTGATGAACTTTCGGGCTTTCTATCTTTCTATCTAATTTGACTGAATAAGCTATGGAACTATCTTTCAAAACAATGATATCTTTTCTGAGGGCATGGTGACTTTAGCAGTATTGCCTCATACCTCCAGAGTTAGAGGCTCGATTCCTACTTTCACCCTGTGTGTGGTGTTTGCCTGTTCTTCCCGTGTTTCAGGGGGTTTCTTTTGGGTTCTCTGGTTTCCTCCCACATGCATGTAGTGTGTGAATGTGTTTTCAGTCTGCCTGCAATGGGCTTATTTTGTCTAGCACAGCAAATCATTTTACATTTCTGCCATTTGGCAGACACCCATCCAGAGCAACTTACATTTTATCTCATTTTATACAACTGAGCAATTGAGGATTGAGGGCCTTAACACCTTAACCACTAAGATACCACTTTGTGAAACTTTCTGGCTATATTCTTAATAAAGAAAAAAATACTGAGCCTCCCATTCATATGTGTATTTATATTTGCTTAGAATACATTATCTATTATGTATTCATATTTGGTTACATCCCTTATTTACATGTGCTACATTTTTGCCAGTTTTAGTATAATATAGTAACAGAATTTACCAGTGTAATCACACTAGTAGCATTGCAGTTGTGTGAAGTATGATGTTTAAGGTCATGTAATTGATGTTAATAAGAATGTAAATCTATCCTGAAACCTACAGGTATGGGCGGCAGCAAGTATATCTCCTTCGAGGAGCGTCAGTGGCACCATGACTGCTTTAACTGCACAAAGTGCGCTGTGTCCTTGGTGGGTCGTGGCTTTCTGACTGAGAGAGACAACATCCTGTGTCCTGACTGTGGCAAAGACATCTGAGCACAGACCATCTGAGCACAGACCATCTGAGCAGCTGACCCCATGAGATAATAGGTAGCTGATGTCATAACTATTTTCATCTAACCAGGCTAACGTTTTGTCAAACTTTTCACTGATATGTTTAATCTGTTTGAATGATTCATATGTATATTATTTTAAACTAGATAACTGATAATGTCAATATGACAATATACAGTTATGGCTGGTTAGCCATACCAGAGTAGTATTTGCTTTGTGAAAGGCTTGATTTGAACTCTAAAGACTCTAAACTCTAAAGACTATTTTAGAGAGAAAAGAGATTTCAGATTTCTATACACTGAAATATAGCATGATTCTATCACTGTTTCTCTACAAACCTAAGCAGCATTTATATGTCATGGCTGTAAATAAAATAGTCTAACAATGCAATGAAGTGGTTTTTTTTTGTTTGTTTGTTTTAAGTGTGAAAAAGATTTTTGTGATGAATACTGGTCTTATAATGGGTCATACAGCTTCAAAACATGTTTCGAGAAGCTATGGCACTTTCGGTGAAGCTCTGTTATGTTTTCATTGATAATAATTTGAGGGTTTATTTATTAAATATTATCCAGCTGTAGACCAAACACACAACTTACTTACAAGTAAGTTATAAGCTCAGACCCAGGATGTCTCGGGGGGAAAAACACTTCAATGTATTCTCTACTGTAAGGCCACTGTACAAAGCAATTGATCATGTTTTCAATCAAAAGTAATGAAACTGACCACATTAAAATGTACATTAAACAAACAATCAAACATCAACTTATACATTATAATCATGTGCTTTAATATAATTATTCAAATGAATGTCTAGGCTTCAATAAAATACTAAATTATCCTTTACTAGTCCAAAACTCTGTGTTCCGTGTTTTCCTTTTTTGTTTATTAGAACATTAAGTTTATGGTCATGCCTGTACATGTAGATTTTTAAGTTTTTACTTTCTAGCCTTGCCCAGCTTTATCCCTGATCTATGTCTCAAAGTTTCTCCTGTTTCTTCTGTGTTTGGACTGGTCCTTTCTGTGGTCCCTAATAAAGAGTTTCTGCACTTGCATGCCTTATGACACATGCACAAACACACATCTGCCTTCTAAAACACTTTTCTATGATACAGAGGTAGATATTCTGTTGACCACTAGGTGGACAATGTAGACTATGTATCTATAGTGGTCATGTGAGAAAATGAGAAACGATCCAATTTTCAACTGCTTCACCTGTTTGCATGGGAAAGAGAAGATTTTATGTAGGAAACAGGCTGGCCTACTAGCTTTACTGTGAATGAATGTGCTCTCTGGCGCCCTCTGGTGGTGAACATTGAAATGACAAATTGGCAATTATAACTGATTAGCTACTGTTATTCCTAATAAATGTTTACTACTACATTTTTGTAAATGTATGTGTTTTACACAAAATAACCCCAGAGCACACCTGCATGGCCACGCCCCCTTTTGCATATGGCATCAAACTCTCCTCATGTATACCCCTATGACTTTATAAGTTACAGGGAATCTGGGGAAGAGTAATTTTATTTGTAGGACTCGGTTCATATGTAAACACTGCTGTTCTTGCCTGAGGAGATAGAGGGAGTATTACCTGTTGACCAAGTTTCATAGCTTTACGACTTACGGTTTGGTCTGCACCTTTTAAAAGCGTACTACTACTACTACTAATAATAATAATAATAAAAATACAAATAATAATAATAATAATAATTATTATTATTATTATTATTATTATTAATATTAATATTAATATTAATATTAATATTAATATTAATATTAATATTAATATTAATATTAATATTATTCCGTGTGGAGGGTTGCGTTTAAGAATACAAGTCACGTGACCGGATAAAGTTTCTTCGTACCACCGGAAAATCCTCTCTGTAGTGACAAGCAGGCAGAAGATATGTGTTTCCACCCGTATTCCGACATATTCCCATCCAGTACGCGTGTAAACCAGGAGCCGTTAGCAAGAGGCGTGGTTTGTCGGAATAGCGGTGGGAAGAAGTAGGGCAGCCGTGGGAAGAGTGGAGAGCAGTTAGTGGAAGTGAACGGAGAGGCCGAGGGCCGTTCGCATCATCTCCCATAACATTAGCGCAACGGCTGTGGCTGGGGTAGGTGGTCATTTTCTCACTTGTGACTCGTCACTTGCTTGTAGAGACACGCCGAGTTATTTACAACGACGTTTATTCAGTTAAAGCACTATTATTAGCCGAGAGCTCATTCAGTGATATTGTGCGCTTAAGTTAGCCTTAACTGCTGTCACCCAGGCAACTCTGTCCACTATCGCGCTAAATGACTGCAAAAATAACAAGTGTGCCACTGAAATGTGGGACTGTTTTTAATAATGATCGAGGTTCGCTTACAGAACATGGTGAATGTTTATCGTAGATTATTATAGGGAGCTAGGCACAGGCTAGTATTTTGGTAGCTAGCTTGCTAGTGGTTAGCAAGCTGCTTCACAACTCCTGAGCTGTGCCGAAGTGTCAGTGAGTTAAAGCCAAACAGGACACGGTGGAATAGAGTGAGCAAGATGGAGATACATGCCAACATGCCACAGGTTGATGTATTGTGGTTTAATGATGGACAGCAGGTGATCTAGTTGTAGCTAGCTAGTTCGCTTTAGCTCTCCAGTGAAGCAGCAGTAGAGGATAAGGATGCACCGATCTGATACTGAAACTGATACTGATATACTGTAGAGTACCGATATCGGGGCAGGTATTGTCCGAAAACAATCGGATTTGACATGCTCTCTTATAGAATGACATTTCCTAATGATCAGGACAATAGAGAGAGATCTTACACTGAATATAAGATCCAGTTTCTTTGCACATCAGGTTTGCCTGTAGTGGAGCTCGTGAGCATTGAGTATCAGATAATATTTAGGGCTCTGATATCAGGGTTCCATCAAGAAAGGAAAAATGTGATGATTGTACTGATTCAAACCTTATCTTAACTTATCAGTTGTAACTTACTCAACACAGAGGATGATCTTTTTTAAAATTGAAGCGTTGCTGATGTGCTCTGATTTTCAGTTCCTGTTTCTACTCGCTTACATTCTCCTTCCTCACAGTTTTTTTCCTCTCTGAAACTGGGCCTCATCTTGTATAGGGCACTGTTTACATGGTTGGTTGTTTTTGTAGTCTTTTGATTTTCTCTTTAAAATCTTAAAATATTCACCAGGCAATATACGTCAACTCTTCTGTTGGTTTCCATGTGTTTAGATGTGTCTTCTGTCCATCTTTTTAACTTTGTTCGCTTCTCTCTGGTTTGTTTGATGGAGCCACTTCAGCCATGTCAATTCGGCCCATAGACCTGAATCCAGACTCCAACATTTATTCCTGTTTGTTTATTTGACACAGAATAGGCAAAGATATTCCAGTAAATGCAAGGACTGTCCTGTCACAAATAAAACTTAAAGTGTGTTAAAGGTAACAGTCTGATTGGATATTCAGTGTACATTAGTCTTAAGTCTTTGTTTTTTCTACTGTCCTTATATTAAAAGCAATAAGAACTGTTAAAAAGGTGCACTAAAGAGTAACTTTCTTCTCTTGTTCTGTGTAGATGTGAAAGGCAGCATGAGCGTGAAGGCCTTCGAGCTGGTGCCCGCTGTGGAGCGGGAGCAGTTGGCTGGCGATAAGACACGTGTCGGTGTCGAGTGCATCGAATGCTGTGGCCAGCACCTGTATGTGGGCACCAATGATGGCTTCATCCATCACTTCCTGCTGGAGGAGCGCACCACAGCTAAGGGCCAGCTGTCCTTCAGCTCACAGAAGCTCCTACACAAACAGCTAGGCCTCAAAAAGCCACCATCTGAGCTCAAAGCTGCCTCGGCCCTAGAACGCCTCATCGTCTTGTGTGACGGTGTCATCTCGCTGGTGGATATGGTCACTCTGGAACCAGTGGCATTTGGAGGGACCAAACTGAGAGGCGTGACGGTGTTCTGCGTTAACGAGAATCCGGTGGGAGCCGAGCCTTTCTGTGTGGAGATGGCGGTGGCTTCTGCGAGGCGCCGCGCTGTACACATTTGCACTGTGCATGAGGACCGGGTCCAGATCCTGAAGGACGTAGCCACACCTGATCAGCCATGCGATCTCAGCGTGGACGGCTACTTCCTGTGCCTGGCTCTTCCCACACGGTATGTGATCCTGAACTATAGCTCAGGGGCCTCGCAGGATCTATTCCCCTACGACAGTGAGGAGAGGAAGCCCATTGTCAAAAGGATTGGCAGGGAGGAGTTTCTCCTGGCTGCACCAGGTGGCCTTGGTGAGTTTAAACCCGAAATATCAAGAACTTACCACCGACTGTGATTTTTCAGGAGCTATCCGGGGAGTCACCAGGCTGTCAAGGGAGCTGAGCATGTTAACAAGGAATTTCTGACCGTGTCCTATACTAGAATAATCATTTAAATCATATGTATAAGTAACAAGCACACGATGGCAAGCATGTCAATCTTGATTGTAGACAGCAGCATTAGTTTGAAATGTAACGCTTTGGAACCCTATCTGTCAGAGACACAGTTGAGAGAGCTGGACTGCCAGTCTCTCATAGTGATGAAGCAAATTGCCACTGGCGCCACTTTCAGCAGGTCATGCAACAGCATTGTGGGTAATGTGGGAAACTGTAAGTGAAACTAAACCGACGTATCAATGAACAACTTGGGGTTTCATTATAAAATAAATCTTTGAGGCCATTGAATATCAAATATTTTTTTATAAATATTTAAACAGAAGTCGTTAAGAGTGGTTGCTCTCTTAAATGTTCATATATTAGGTGGTAGAGCTTTATTCCATGCCGTTCAGTCAAAATGTTTACATACTCTGTGTCTTAGCACTTGTTTAAGAAGCCCTCAGTCATTTCAGGAAGTGCAATATCTTCAGGTGTGTATTTCAGCGGGCAACTGCTTTGATTACGCCCAAGTGAAACATTTCATCGGATCTTTTGTGAAGGTGAACAGCCCCAATTGATGAGTCATACTTGTGTCCTCTCTCTCTTTTTCTCTTGCTCTCTCTCTCTCTCTCTCACAGGGATGTTTGCTAACGCTGAGGGCATCTCCCAGCGTGCTCCTGTCAAGTGGTCGGAGACTGTGATTGGTGCAGCTGTGTGTTTCCCATACGTGGTGGCTCTTGACGAGGGCTTTGTAACGGTCCACAGCATGCTGGATCAGCAGCTCAAACAGACACTCTCCTTCAGAGAAGGACACATCCTGCAGGACTTTGAAGGTAAGGAGTCCATTCTACTTTGTCTCCTGAACATGTTAGTCTCTAGGCTCTTGCTATAGAAAAAAAGCTACATGATTTGACAATGCCATTTCATTTTATTTTGTTACCAGACCTGGCAACCTAAATGTTTTGCATATGAGCTCTGAAGTTTAGCTTCATGTGTACTAGTATTGAGTTATCACTCAGAAAGTGGACTTTTTCTCCTCTGTAAAATGAAGAATGAGTCAACCTTCCTGGGAAACAATGTGCTCAGGTGATTCACGCTCTTACCTATCATACTTCCTGGAAGCCCCGCCTCCATCCCTACAATCTCACTGAGCTTTTAGGACTCATAGGGCAGCTTCAGTCTCTGCCAGGTATTTTTATTATTGTATGATCAGCATAGATATTAGACTCATAGATATTATCTCGTAACAGTTAACTATATTTTAAAAAGAGTGAACACATCAAAAACTTACATTTATTGGCAGAATCTAATAAAAGCACGGAATTTTGACTACGATTAAGAAGATTAAATAGGCCTTCAATGACGTGTAAACAATTTATATTCACTTATATTCATTGAAACAGTTTGCTCAAGCTTGAGAAATTTTTTTGGCCTTTAGAACCGGCCAACATCCAGCTTTCCAGTATGCAGTTTCCCTGATTGCCTCTGCCCACAAGCAGTCCCCGACTGCACAACCAATAGTATTATTACACCCTCGTCTACTCTCCCTTAAACCTGAAAAAGCCGTCTGTTCTCTGTTACTGTATTAAATGCTTTTGTTAACTAGTCCCCCCCCCCAATATTAACTTATACTAATCCAGTACAGGCACACATTGATGTTAAGAGATTTTCTGCAGCAGAGAGTAGAAGCTGTAATGATTTCAGCTAGATAGAGTGATTCTAAAGTTTTTCTTGTATTCAGAACAGATGCTTGTTTGAGTTCGCAATAACAGCGTCTAATAAGAAAACAAAGCATCCACCATAAGTCATGACTCATCCCCCATAAGCCATTCATTTCTTTTGGTATTTTTTTTTCTTTGTCAGCCCTAAGTGCTGTGGGTTTTATGAATAGACTTGACAGATGAAGCGAGAGTGTTTTAAGCCCTTATGGGTTTTTCACTTCTAAGGGTGTCAGCACTGCTTCAGGAGGTTTTGCCAAAGTGCTGAAGCGAGTTTCCTTGTAGAACAGCGATCGATTGTGCAGAGTGAGACATGGACAATGCAGCAGATACAGAATGCATTACTAACACGCATATCTCCTGTATTCCTAAAATCATCTACTCGTCATTCAGTGTGTCTTTTCGAGTCGCTGGTGCAGGCAGCAGCATCGTAGCTACTCGCTGAGTCTTCAACAAATGGTGACCTACTTTGAGTTTGTTTCTGTCTCTGATTATTCTTAGCCCTCTGCTGTGCTACTCATGGATTAATCTTTCTGTCATGTTGATGAGTAAGATCGATGTATATTGGTGTCAAGATTATTTAAGGTTTAGATGTTTTTAACTTTTATGTCACGCTGAACTGGTTCATCTTTGTGTGCAACCAGTCATATGGTTTCTTTAAAATTCAATTCCTTAAACGCAGTATAGTATGTCAAAATGCTTGTAGGCTCAAACACTGCAAATCTAATTTCACTGAATACACAAATCTATATTATACCACAGAGTTTTCAATTCTGATTGGTCAGAAGATCTGAAAGACATTTTGGCCAGTTTTAATACATTTCTCTAGTATCAACTCACACAGGGATGTGCATTACATATACTCCACATAGAGGGATAAAAACAAATACGCCTTATTGTTGACACGGTGAGGTTTGCTTTTGAGGGATGTTTATTTAACATTGAACTCTCCAGGTGCTACAACCATCTTCAACCACTAATATTCTGTGTAAGGTTATCCCAACAAAGGGAACAACGTCTCCCATTGAAAGCCAACAGTGTCCTAATTTTATATCAGACTTTTGGTGATCTGTTTTTAAGTCGATTTTTAATTGAACACCAATAATTTAGTAAAAAGAGGTAAGGAAGCAATCTCAAGTCCCCCATGTTTTTTCCGGAAAAACTGTATTTTATTTGTAAGCAGGAAACATACAGAATTGTAGCAACACACTTACTTTGCTTTTGTTTAAGCTGAATACAAAATGAATTTATCGTGTATTTATTCCGAATTAGGTTCCTTATCACCAGCTGCTTTGTACGAGCATTTCTTACCTCTTACAAGTCATAACCATTATTCTTTTTCACTTTAATCCCTGTGTCCTTCACCGTGAACATTACCCTGTAATAAGATAATTCGAGAGTGTTTAGCTCAGTAGGGAGGTTTGCACGGATTAATATGACACAGCATGGATA
Organism: Hemibagrus wyckioides; assembly: GCF_019097595.1. Classification (NCBI taxonomy): domain Eukaryota; kingdom Metazoa; phylum Chordata; class Actinopteri; order Siluriformes; family Bagridae; genus Hemibagrus; species Hemibagrus wyckioides. Next base: position 26,031,615 of record NC_080720.1, read on the forward strand.
CAGCAGTATTCTAAGAAAGGGAATGCTTTATGTAAACGGATGACTCATCCTTGGCTATGTTAGTGTGAATAATGCTTTATTCAGAACAAGTTAAAAAAGGCCAGAACACTTGCAGTTTTTCCACTACAGTGTTATCATGTTGTAGGATTTAACTTTGAAAGCTTAATGATACTTCTTTGGTGTTCTCGAATGCAGCAACGTATGAAAATGTAATGATAATATTTATAAGATTTATGTTTGAGGGTTTAGCTTGTTTTTCTTTCAACGACAGAATGAACAGGATTGTTTCCAAAGACAGTCGTGCCTCATCCTCGTTCTCTTCAGATCGTAGCAACAAGAGAGGATGAGGATTAGAGTAAAAATGTCTCGTAGTACTCGTCAGCAGGTGCTGCTTTACAGCTCTAGGGTCTGGAGGTTAATGTCTGTATGGATGAAAACATTTATGTTTATGGCATTTGAGAGACACCATTATTCAAAGCGACTTGGAGAAGTGCTGGTTAATACTGGTTTACTAGATCAAGGACAAATAAGACCATCAGTCTAAAACTCTGGGATGTAATAAAGTTAGAAAAGTACACCTTCATATTTATTTATTTTTTAGTGATAGATTAAGTACTTGAGGAAGAGGTAGGCCTTTATATGTCATTTGAGGACAACCGGTTGTTCCAACCAGCTGTTCAGACATCTAAGGGAAGTTAATTCCACTTGCCAGAAGAGTCTTGTTGCATACCTTGCTTGTACCATGAGAGATGGTGAAACCAGTCGAGCAGTGCCGGAGGAAACATTTTGGTGTGTGTTTCCTCTGGGCTCACAACTACATACCAGTACTGCAAGTGGACTGGTTATTCTAAACGGTTCCATTGTTAGCTGCATGAGGAATAAAACTTGGCATGTTGTCATAGGAACATAATCTACAACCGGGTGGATTGATGCAGCGTGGATTGCTGGTATATTTACTAAAGAACAACATCATTTTTTATTATCAGTTAAACATTAGTTGCACTAATGTTGTGGAACAGTCATGAAGAAACTTGTTACTGTTACTGGTTCTTTTTTTTCTTCTCAAAATCCGTGTATCCTCCATAGTCCAAGTCCCAGTGTGAGAAATTCAAATATATTAGAACAAGTGCATTAATATAAACCTGTGGATTGAATTAGAGCTAGCACCACCATCAGAGCTGCCGCTACGGAGCATTAATCACCACCTTCTCACCAATCTGAATTGGTAATGGCATTTTGATGTAATTTACAATGATTGAATTATATTAGTGAGCTCATTAGTGCTCCATTATGTCTCTCTCATAATCTCTCTCTCTCTCTCTTAAACAGTGTCATCCTTGAGCTAAGACTCTGACTTCTCAGGCTTCCTGTACGTTCCTTTTAGCTTTATTTTAGCTCTCAGTGGTAAAGCTGCTCTACAAGTCACTTTAAAGTAAGGAAGTTTGTCATGCTCTAAATATTCACTCTAAGGATGGTAAGGAAGATTCTGGCTTGAACCTGGTAAACTGCCAAAATGAACAAAAATCTCTTTCAACAGTGAGAAATATTACAGAGAGTAACTGAGTATTGCTCAAGTACTGCAACACAATATCTAATTATAAGATGGAGAGCTGCCTGGGTTTGGAGACAGTGGGAATACTGATTACTGTGAATGAAGAATGTTTAAATAGTTTACAGGATGAAACGAACATGTATGGAATGTGATGGTGTAGGTAGGAGTGATATTGAAAAAAAATTGGAATGGACTATGGAAGATGTGCAGAAATAGTAATAGCACCTACACTATATTGGCAAAAGGTTTAGGACGTCTGCCTTTACATGCACATGAATGTAATATAGAGTTGGTCCACCCTTTGCAGCTATAACAGCTTCAACTCTTCTGGGAAGGTTTTCCACAAGGTTTAGGAGTGGGTCTATGGGAATTTTTGACCATTCCTTTAAAAGTGTATTTGTGAGGTCAGGCACTGATGTTGGGCGAGAAGGTCTGGCTCGCACTCTCCGCTCTAATTCATCCCAAAGGTGTTCTATCTGGTTGAGGTCAGGACTTTGTGCAGTCCAGTCAAGTTCCTCCACACAAAACCCACTCATCCATGTCTTTATGGACCTTGGTTTGTGCACTGGTATGCAGCCATGTTGGAAAAGGAAGGGGTCATCCCCAAACTGTTCCCACAAAGTTAGGAGCATGAAATTGTCTAAAATGTCTTGGTATGTTGAAGCATTAAGAGTTCTTTTCACTGGAACTAAGGGCCCAAGCACAACCTCTGAAAAACAAAACCTAAATTGTGGGTGTCCCAAAACCTTTGCCAATATAGTGTATCTATAGCAAATAGTGCAAACAGTAGTTCTTTTAAATAAAGAATGTTTAAAGAAAGAAACAGATTCTCTTCTCAAGTGATGTAAAATCAGCATGGTTTACAAGTACATTTCCAAATATTAGCTTTAGATTAATCAACATACAATCATATTCGTTTGTTAAATCTAAAACACTTTAGCTGCCTAGCTTGTTTAGAACAACATATGGGAGTCAATTTTCACCTCTTCTTTGTCAGACAAGATCGAAAAAGGAAGTATTTTGTCCGGGAAATGAATGCTTAGGGTGTAATACAGCATTATATCTTTTTACTTAAACCTTTCATCTGACTTTCCAAACCTGTGACAAAATCCATATGTCTAAAGTGATATTTGAACCTGTCTTTGCTACGCGCTCAGTCCTGACTGCTTATCTTAGCCTTTCTTTTTTTTTATCTAAGCATGCAGTATTTGCAGGCTGTAGGAGGCATTTATCAGCTTAGAATCAGCCGTGTTTCTCCTTTGTATGGGTTTAAACTTTTAAAATGCCTTTCTGGATGTTTAATTTAAAAATGTAAACACGCCTATCATCGATCTCGATTAGAGCATTTAGAAAATCTTATTATTAACTAAATCAACTCTGAAGATCACAAGGACACAAGGACAAAGGAAAAAAAAAAATATATATATATATATATATATATATATATATATATATATATATATATATATATATATATATATATATTATTTTCAAAAACTTAATGACATGTTTGTTGACTCGGACATTTTATCTCCTCTAGGGCAACAAGGCTTTTTTTGGGTTCTTAACATCCCACTGCTTTTGGAAACTATGAAATGACAGATGGGGATTTTAGAAAGATCTTTTTCACTGATGGAGGTTTTTAGCCAAGAATCTTGTTTTCAAATCACTGCTAGAAAAGATGTCATGTATTTACCCTGTAAAAGTGGCTAAAATTTTGTAGACACTTGTAGGCCATCACACCTACATGCTTTGTTTGAACATCCCATTCCAGATTTAGTCCCTCCTTTCCTGTTATCACAACCTCTGTTCTGGTGGGAAGACTTTTCATGAGATTCTGGAGTCATTTCTGTGGGCCATTCATCCACAAGAGCATCAGTAAGGTCAGGTACTGATGTTGGGTGAATAGGAATAAGGCACAGTCGGCGTTCCAGTTCATTCCAAATGAAAGGTCAATGGTCAGGACTCACAGAGGTAGATTTGTTGGGCATATTCATACTTGAACACGTTTGCGCCTCTTAGTTCCAGTGAAGAGAAATCTTAATAGAGCATACAAAGATATTCTATGCCAACAGTTTGGGAAAAGCTCATGTATAGATGTAATGGTCAGGTGTCCACAAACTTTTGGCTGCTTAGTGTACATATGTGTACTAGGGATGCAACAATACAATTAACCCACGGTTCAATACGTAAATCGGTTTTTACAGAGCTCTTTATTTCCCAATCCGCTATGTAATGAACAGTCACCGTGAGATAACTCTTTGTTAACCGTGAGGTCCAACTATCTGTTGTTAGAGCGAGACTTTATGCTATAGCCAATTTGTTTTCGATGTTGTTGCGCGTCTTTTCGTAGAGGTCAGGAATGACCTTGGTGCTAAAAAAAAACAAAAAAAACAAGAAAAGGACATGTCAGTAGTGTGTACCGCGGGTGGAGAACTTTTATAAGGTGTCAAAAGCCCACATCACGGAAAATGGCTGCAAATCTTTCTCTCGGAACCAGTTGGGCTGGAAGGAATCAGCTAGGGACTGTTGCTTTTTGGATGCCTGTGTTACCTGCTCTGCCATCCTGCTTCCAGACAGTGATATCGCGGGGTGATGGAGCTGTAGATGTGTGGTCATACTGGAAGTATTTCCATGTCAGTATTTAACAGTGCTTGCACACAGTCATTTTTTTGTTTACCGTTTTTGTTTCATCGGCATCATGGTCAACAACAAATCCGAAATGTCCCCACACCACAGATTTGAAAGACGGCACTGCTTCCTCATATTTCTGTCTCACTTCACCGCTCTCCAGGGTTAGAGTGAAATCTGACACCAGCATCACAAGCATGTTTAAGTGTCCCTAATTTTAGCACTCACTGATTGGATATTTACTCGCGGGGAGGCTTGTCTGTCTCAGCGCGTAGACATATACAGTACAGGCGAACACAAAGCGGCGGTTCAGAGAGTAATAAAACACATGGAAATTATTTCAACAAAAAAACGCGGTTCACATACGCGTATTAAACCGTGGAGTTCGTACCGAACAGTTCAATATTATATTGAGTATTGTGGCACCCCGAATGTGTACTTTTCTGCATAATTCTGTGTGTAATGCTTATATACAATATGTTGTATACATTAAGTAGCCAAAACATTTAATTATTATGATTGTAAATAGGAATCTTTTAGCATTTATTTATTTTCAGTAATCTGGGTGCCGAAAATTGACCATTCATAGCAGTTGTTCATATTGTTTGCCAATATCTGACCTAACTGTGTGTGAATAAATAGCAAAAACACTTCTCTCTAACCCATTTTCAGGGAAAGTGTTGTTGGCTTCAACAAAGGCAGTGTATGTGCTGGTACCTCTGCCTCTGGAACGACAGATCCAGGACCTGTTGGCAGGACATCGAGTGGAGGAGGCACTGACCCTGACAGAAGGTGCACAGAGAAACATTCCTAAAGACAAGTTCCAGGTACACTGTTTGAATGTACAGCATCACGTTGTTAATGTTTAAAAGTTTGCATTATTGGTTTATGGATAATGACCGTGCTTGTTTTCACTTTGTTTATTTCCAGATATTACACAGAAGAATTCTCCAGCAGGCAGGATTCATCCAGTTTGGCCAGCTTCAGTTTGCTGAAGCTAAAGAGCATTTTAGGTGAATGCATCATTTTCGTCCTGTAATTAACGCAGTTAGCTGCCACTCCGGGCCCAGATGTTCCAAAATCGACTAAATGCAGTTCATTAACTGCTCCCTTAATCGTCTCTCCCCCAGTGCACCTGACCCAAATGGCTGTGTGCTTAATGAGGGGGACATAAACTTACTGATAGCTGAATAAATGGGCCACGGGATGTTTCTGTGATTGCAAATTCACCATCGTTTTTAGTCACAGATGCTGCAAGAACGTTTTTTTTTTTTTTTTCTCACAGCGTTTTAATAGCACATTAATATTTAATGCTTTCCACTTAATGCAGAGATGGAGATAGAGAGCGTTATGATTGAAATAATAATAATCTAAAAAGCTCTTCTGCACCAGGGGTGTTGACTATGTTTCAATCAGACTCGCATTTGAATATTTAAGGACTTGGGCTAAACAAATGTGTGAATCACCTTTGTGCCACTAACTTGTTAAGTCGTGAAAAAGAATGGCAACAGCATGCACTTTTACTTTATTCCCATTGCATTGTGGTGTTTAAATTATAACCAGAAGTTTTTTTGTTCCATAAAATGAGAAATGGCTCGTCATACATAAAGAGTAAAACTGATCTGGTAGATTATAGGGAGAGGCTACCAGATGCTGACTCTATATGAGGACAAGTCAGACATCTTACAAATGTCTTTTAAATTACTCCTTGTTGTGTGATTTCTTTTTCAACACTGTATTCTGTTAAAGCTAGTGGCATTGTATTATGTGCATTATGTGTCATTTGGCTTCAACTGGGAAACGGTTTATATTTCAGGTTAGTGGGAAAAAAACCCCATCAGTGATCCATTTGAGACGATACTACCCTTTTAAAATCACTGGATGGTAGCGTGCATAGTGGAAAGTGCATAATGTGTAGTATGTCATTTGGGATGCAGCTTAAGATTGTCTGCCATACAAGACCCTGTGCATTAATATAAAGCTGAAAAAGTTCCTAGGTTGTGTTTAACACTTTCCCTAACTTAGTTGCTGTAATGCAAAGATGGAATGTAAAGAGTGTTGAAAGCAGGCTTGCAGGAAATTTGCAGTAATGGCTTGACTTATTACCAGAGGGTGACATTATAGAAGTGCCTTACAAAACTGTAAGGCACTGGAGATATTGTCATTTCATAGGACAGAAATGTAAAAGGTAGAGCTTTAGTACTCAGGAGCAAGATTGGGAATGTGCATTTCTCCTGTGTTTTTGTCAGGAAGGGGCAGCTGGATGTCCGTGAGCTGATCTCACTGTGCCCGCTGCTGCTGCCTGCCTCATCGTCGTTCACACGGTGTCATCCGCCACTGCATGAGTTCGCCGATCTTAACCATCTGGCTCAGGGGGATCAGGAGAAGGTGCAACGCTGCAAGCGCTTCCTTATCAGCTACCTGCGTGAGGTGCGTGCCAGCGAGAGTGCCAATGGCTTCAGGCAGGATGTGGACACTGCACTGCTGAAGCTCTATGCCGAGGCAGGTCACGAGGGCTTGCTGGAGCTGCTGGACTCTGACAACTCTTGCCTGCTGGCCGACAGCACACCCTGGCTAGAGAAACACCACAGGTCAGAAGTCTTTACATGAGTGAAACATTTACATTTGTGATGTGACATCATGTGCCCCAAAAACTAAATTATAAAATGGTACTCAGAAATCCAGAGCTTATAGCTAAATCAAATGAAACGGATCAAATGTTCAAATGTCAGCCACCAGAAGCTTAAGCTGTAGCACTACTATCAGTAAACTCAACCTCTTACGTGGATGTGGTTTCTATTATTTACGCCCAGCTTTAGAAGTATTCAGACCCTTTTGAAGTTCAGGTGCTTTGGATTTTCAGCTTATGGTTGGGTGAAAAAATAGACTTTCTTTTGGTATATCTTTCTAATAATTTGTTGTAGCATCTGTTGATTGATTTGGAGACTTGCTGGCCCCTTAAAGCTACCATCTTCTGCATATCTCAAACTGTGAACCAGTGGACACGGAGCTTTTCACACTGGAGAGTTGTATGGAAATAGAGCAGGCGACCTTTTCCTGTCTTCAACATGTGCAGATTGTGTCTGCTATAGCCAGGGTCCTGTTTTCGGCTGACTGGCATGGAACCCATTGTAGTCTTTTGCTGTTGTAGCCCATGCTACTGGTTCAATGTATATTGTGTTCTGAGATACTGTTCTGCTTACCACGGTTTTAAAGCACAAACAGTTTCTAAAATACTCAAAGCCTGGCACCAACACCTATGTCACGATCAAAGATACTTACCTCATGTTTCTCCCCGTTCTGATACTTCACGTAAACATTACCTGAAGCTCTTGACCTGTATTTGCATCTCCTGCCACATGATTGGCTGATAATAGGCAGATTTGTTTCCCCCCCAGATTTTTTGTGATTTTTTTTTTTTAGCCAATCATCCCTACTTATGTGAAGTTAGTCACTGGTACAAGGTCCAGCAATAATCAAATCATCGGATCAAGTTTCAGGCATAATCCCCATATGTATATTAATCTGGGTCTATTAAAAGGGTTCATTTGGATTCTGTTTCAGGTTCTGTATCTAGTGCATTGTAATGCTGTTTCTATATCAGTATAGTCACTGAAGGGAGCATGGGTCTGTCAAGGCTTACGATATAAATCCCATTGTTCAATAAAATGCCACTCAACACTTCCAGGGAACATTTGTGGTACTATTACTTACTGGGATTCACTGTCAGTTTACGTTGAGACATTGCTATGCAGGAGTTGTCCCCTTCTGCCCTCGGACTGATTGCTGTAGAAGAATCTGCTGTTGCCATGACGACACTGAGATTAAATCGTCCATTAAATGTCACTGTTTGACAGTAGCTTGGCCTTGCCAAGTAGTAACTGCATGTGTGGGAGGTTCAGGCTAATGGTATTTCTTTTCAGGTACTTTGCACTCGGGCTCCTGTATCACTACAATGGCCAGGATGCTGCTGCTCTACAGGTATTCATATACATCTACAAGAACCCATATTCATACAAAGAAAGGGTACTGATTCAGAATGGACACGAGTATTTAATTAATAACTTAACCATTACAGTATAGACAGCAGTTTTCAAATACTGAAATCTCTATTCAGGTATTCCTACATCTATGAGAATATGAATGTATAAATATGAGAATGGCAGTATTTAGATGAGAAAGCAGGACTGCTGTGAAGCCAACATTAAAGCTGTGAAGCAGATTTTACTCTTTTGCATGTGGGAGCAGGCTAGATATGTAGCTCACATGATAAAAGAAAGATTATAAATTTTCTGAATGTTAAAATTCAGCAGAAGGCATATCACTAGTTTTGACTCTATGTTTTGTTTAATTTTCATCTTGTTTTGTAATTATAACTACCTAATCCTATATGTTTAACCTAATATAAAAGGTTTATATCAATATAACTACAAGCTGTCCATTATCCTAGCTTTTGTACTCCAGCATTGTCTTGGCAAGCCTTTATTTAAGGTAGTGACACAAGTCTTCACCCCCAAATGTTCAGAAACGGCTACAGAATATTAATATAGTTGATATTGTTAAGGAGTATGTTATTTTTAAACATGAAATCAATGATGAGTTTCACTATCCTGTGAACACAAACTTCACTTTGTTTTCCTAGTTGTGGGTTCGAGTTGTTAATGGGGACCTCCAAGACTCCACACATGCTGATCTGTTTGAGTATGTTGTGGACTTCCTAAGCTCCTGCAAGAACCTGGACCTTGTATGGAAGTATGCAGACTGGGCCTTACAGAAGGATCAAAAGGTGAGAACATGAGGGTTTTCAATAGGGATGCATCGATACCAATATGATACCTAGGCTTTCTGCAAACATTATGTTTGGTAGATAAGGAGCCAGTTTTAATGAACACGACTGCCAAAACAGCTGTAGGCTATGAATAAAGGCAGGCATCACTTTCAGTTCAATGTATAAATAAATAATAATGTCAGGGTCTTTCAGAGGAACTGGCATAGAATCTGTAATCAACATTTTTCACTTGCAAAAACTGATTTTCAGGGGGAAAAAAAGAGTTCATATAAAGATTCAATTCAGATAAACTATTAGGTCTTCAGTAAACCTGCTGTATTGTATATGATGTGTTGGTTTTTTCCTTTTATGTAATAGCTTGGAGTGCGGATCTTCACTAAGAGACCTGTCTCTAAAGAGCCAACCAGGCAGCTAAATCCAGACGATGTGATCACGTATCTACAGAAGCACAACCAGGCTCTAATTCTGTACCTGGAACATGTGGTTCTAGAGAGGAGGATACAGGTTGGAGCTCCATTTGACTCAGTGTAGCCTATTCAACTGTCATTTACTGATTAATAACAATAGGATACTGTCATAGAGTATTGTGGTTTTACTTTTGCCTTTTGTTTTGATTGCTGTTAGATTAAATAAAGCCGCTCTGTTTAACCCACTCTGTTCAAATGTTGCACATTATTAAAGACACTTTCATTTTTCCTTCAAATTTTTTAGAAAAATGTACCATTAATGACTTTGGCCAGTGAGGTGCTTTGTCTTAGGAATAGTTGAGTCTGACTTACTTTTCTTGCTTCTCACCTGTTTTTTGCCTTCCTTCATCTTAAATATATGCAGAAAGAGAAGTACCACACACACCTAGCTGTGCTGTATGCTGACCGCGTGCTCACTCTCATCCCTCGAACCTCAACCACAGAGGAGCAGCTTTCTTCAGCTCGACAGAAACTGCAGAGATTGCTGAGAGAGTCCAACCTGTACAGAGTCCAGCTGCTACTGGGTGAGAATATATACTATATTGCCAAAAGTTTTGGCATGTCTGCCTTTAATTGCACGTAAATTTAATATAGAGTTGGCCCGCCCATTGCAGCTTCAACTTATCTGGGAAGGCTTTCCACAAGGTTTAGGAGTGTGTTTATGGGAATTTTTTGACCATTCATCTAGAAGCGCATTTGTGAGGTCAGGCACTGATGCTGGACGAGAAGGCCTGGCTCAAAGTCTCTGCTTTAATTCATCCCAAAGGTGTTCTAATTGGTTGTGGTCAGGACTTTGTGCAGGCCAGTCAATTTCCTTCACACCAAACTCTCTTATTCATGTCTTTAGTGACCTTGCTTTGTGCACTGGTGTCTTGGTATGCTGAAGCATTAAGAGTTCCTTTCACTGGAACTAAGGGGTCAAGCACAACCCGTGTAAAACAACACTTGAATTCAATGATTTGGAGAGGTGTCCCAAAACCTTTGGCAATATAGTGTACGTGTTTGAAAATGTTAAAGGAAATTTGAAATGTTTAGAAATTATAATGAAGTACCACACAGTGCTATTATATTCTCAGATCTGATTGGCTAGAAGGTTTTCACAGGTTTATATTAATGCTCTTGTTCTAATAAGCTATTGTTTGTATGGTAACAACAGGGACTTGGATGGTTGATACTCCAGGATTTAAAACAAACATATATTAATTGATATGGTGAGCTTTTCTGTGTGGGGTTTATTTAGCACTTTTGGAAAGAGTCTCCAGTAAAACAGTCAGAGGTTAAACTGTAACTTGACAAGCTACACTGAGGGGCTATAATGATAATCTGTGTCATATCTGTAGCATACACATGATTTCTATGGACAAGATCTTAAATGTTTCCCATAAATGCCAAAGTATTTAGTTTATTGTGACATTTATCCTAGATTACAAAATCATCCATATCTACTAGATAGATGCTTTCTACTATCATTTATTTAGTTGTGCATCTCGTTCTTGTGTATTGTGTATCAGTGCCAAGGTGGTGTATTTAAGATGTGAATATGACTGCAGCATAATAGAAGGTCAGCATGGTACATGAGCACTGAGACAGCTGTCCGTGTCTTTCTTCAGGGAAACTGCAGGACTCAGAGGTGCTGTTAATGGAGAGAGCGACACTACATGGTAAGATGGAGGAGCACGATAAAGCACTACATATCTTGGTGCACCAGCTGAAGAACTCTACAGCTGCACAGGAATACTGCACATGGGCATCTGAAGCTAGTGATCACAAAAACCGTGGAGAAATTTTCCATCAGCTGCTGCGGGTTTACTTGGACCCGGATGTGCCCGGAGGGCCACGGACTATTGAGGCTGTAGACTTGCTGAACCGCCACGCTGAGGTTTTTGATGCCCCAAAGGTTTTGGAACTTCTCCCTGAGGCGTGGTCACTACCATTGCTCCGCCCCTTTCTGTGCGGGGCTGTAAGGGCCAGCATGCACGCTCGCCACACCTCCAAGATCGCACTGGGGCTTGCACGAGCTGAGAACCTGCAGCTACACCGTGACAGGGTGAGTTTATAGGAGTTACACATACAGCTGTTTTGTAGTTTTGCTTAATTTTAGCATCTGCTATATGTTGTGAACATAGTAATAAAAATAAGATTCAACTTTTGTGTATATTTTATTTATATACACTGATCAGCCATAACATTATGAGCAGTGAGAGGTGAAGTGAATAACACAGATTATCTCCTGATCACTTGCTGCCTAATATATCCCACCCACTAACAGGTGCCATGAACATTTTGTCCTCATGTTGATGTGTTAGAAACAGGAAAAATGGGCAAGGGTAAGGATTTGAGCGAGTTTGACAAAGGGCCAAATTGTGATGACTGGATCAGAGCATCTCCAAAACTGCAGCTCTTGTGGGCTGTTCCTGGTCTGCAGTGGTCAGTATCTATCAAAAGTGGTCCAAGGAATGATCAGTGGTGTACCGGCAACAGGGTCATGGGCGGCCAATGTTCATTGATGCACGTGGGGAGTGACGGCTGGCCCGTGTGATCCGATCCAACAGACGAGCTGTTGTTGCTCAGATTGGTGAAGTTAATGCTGGTTCTGATAGAAAAGTGTCAGAATACACAGTGCATGACGGGTCAGGGCAGTTTTGGCAGCAAAAGGGGGACCAACACAATATTAGGCAGGTGTTCATAATGTTATGCCTGGTGGGTATATGAACGTTTTTTACAAGAATTTACAGGATTTTTATAAGTAGCACGAATTTCTCCTGTAAATTTTTCTGCTTATATGAATGATTTACTAATAATTTCCATATCCAGTTTGATGTGAGCACCTGTTAGGGTTGTAGTGTAAGATCGTGTGGTTCATTAGAACCATTAGTGTGTGGTTCTAAGTCATTAGATCAAATGTCTAAAAGCCTGTTGTTAGCAATGTTGGCATCTCTTTATCATCATAATGTGGTATCAGTGCAGTTAAACATTAATGGTTGAAGTTATGCGGGCTTACTTAATTTGTGATCTTCCTTCTGTTCAGCTGAAGTGCCGAGGAGGTCCGATCGTTGTGTCGGAAAAAAAGGGATGCCACCTGTGCCACAACACTTTCAGCGAGCCAGACTGCGTGTGCCTCCCAGGTGGCACGCCTGTCCACACGCACTGTGCCACTCAGAAGCTTAAGGGCTCGCCTACGAAGCGACAAGCAGACCACGCCCACACCAGCAATCACACCTGAACATTGCAGGAAGTGGAACAAACTGCAGGGGGATTCTGCTGGTCCTGGGCCTGAAGAGCTGAGGACAACTGGGTGGAGACGGGCACAGGGAGAGAAAGAGGGGGAGCGAGGAACGAGTGTAGAGACGTCGCACATCTAGAGCGAGAACATTCAGAGCAGTTCAGAGTCAGGATTAAGAGATAAGTTAAAGCATGTGTGGCTCAAGAGAAAGACAAAGTTTTTATTTGAGTGAATGTGTGTGTGTGAGGGGAAACTGAGATAGATATGAAATGATGAGATGCTATTTATTCATGTTCTTTGCCTTACACTTCATTAATTACACAGGTTATGTTTAACTGAGAGAGTTTTTTTTTTAAGAGTCAGTGAGTCAGAGTCAGCGAGTGTGCTATGCTATATTATAACACTAACAGAATGTTTTGTTGGGAATCAGTTCTGTTGTTCCTCGAACAACATTGGATCATTACGTCATTGCATCTGAAATGATCAAACTCTGGAGTGGATGGTTTTCTATAAGCAGAATCCACATGGCTATACTTCATGGATTTTGCTTTATATCTTCACACCAAAGTTGCTCTTTCCGACTATGCCGACAGGGACACGGTTATTGTCAAAACAGATTTCAGAAGATTTCGGACAGATTTACTTCTGTCCGAATAAAAAAAAAACAAAAAAAAAAAACTATATATAGATTTTTAATTTCATAGTTAAAATTTTGGAAGAAAATGAATCATTAACATACTTAAGCTAGATTATTGATATGTGGATATTGGGGGTAAACCCTGACCAGGCAGTTTGAATGAATGAAATATTATACATGGATCACATCCACATTTAATCAGTTTGTTCTTTTTTTGTCCTTCCGCCTGCATGAAAGTAGAAAAACATCCTGTTCCCATTGGAGACTTACTGTCTCTAGTCTCAATCAGATTTCTGGCAAGCTTTAAAAAAAAGTATATTTGGTTATATTCGGATAATGCGTTACTATTCCGTCACACCCTTAGTAGCTATGTGTGACGAGAACCCAAGAACCACTTCTCAAACTTTAAATTCTCTTGTTTTGTTAATCGTCCTCGGAGTTTTATTTAGATTTTTTTTTTTTTTAATGAATGAGGAACATGAAATTATTTTTAAAACAAATTTCAGTCATTGCCAGTCCCCACTCACTAGCTAGCTTACCGCTAACACACTTCCTCTGAGAAATGTGAAGCCACTGCATCTTTTTGCTGCACATGCAGGACAGGAGAACTGTCCGTCCCCGATTGCGCGTCCGGACCAAACGAACTGCAGATATGCCTAAGCACATTTCTTATCAAGTCCTTCGTTCGAGCCGCGAGTCTTATAAATGCTAAGCTGTGACTAATCTCTCTCTTTTTTTTTTTTTATCGAATTAGCATCAATCTTGCAAGATTATGCCTTGTGCTCTACTAACTGTAGTATGTTTCAGAATATATTTTGTGACCTGCATATGTAGAATGGGAATGCATGGGTGCTTATGAAAAAAAGTGTAAGAGACTGGAAGTGAGAGCGACGAGGATGATGCCCCTGGCGAAGACTCGTTCTAAAACCTCAAGCACAGTATAACCACTGCCTACAATGTTAATACTAGACCAATGCATGGGCGGGAACCAAAGACACGCACCTGCTCATGGAGAGACACTGACACCTGCTTATGGGACTGCTTCAGGCTCAGCTTTTATTGGATGTAAACGTTTGCAGATTTCACTGTACAAAAATGGAAAAAAAAAAAACAGTGTTATGCATAGACAACCGGACAGACAAACAAACAAACTCAGTGTGTACAGCAAGGAAAATGAGAACAACGTCTTTTACATCTTTTAATGTCAAATCTGTGCGATTGTTTTGACAATGTCTATAATCCAGGGCCAGGTTTTCCGAAAGCACTGTAGTGTTACGATGATCTTGATGCATATGATGAACAGCTTGTTTTTGAGAAAACCGACCCTGAATGTCTTCATGCAACCGGTCTTACATGTAACTCTCTAAATTCCTCTCCCTGATCATGAATACACCTGACTACAGCCCTCTGACCCTAAATACTGCAGGTTGAATCCACCTGCGTCTTTCTATCCACTCGAGTATTTTCTAAATGCATATCTCCTCGTGTACATACTGTATTTATAATTGTTTGTCGCTTTGTAAATTGATGGCCGTGTAGTTGGAATGTACAAATGTAAAGATGTCCATTTTAATAAACATGACTGCTTATGTTAATGGTGAGTTTTTTTGTACACAACTTTGAACTAATATTTACGTGTGTGTTGCAGCCTTAAAGGAAAAACTCCACCCTGAAATGTAATTATGTGCAATTTTTGGATGTTTATGGTGGTGGCCAACTCAGAATTCTATTATGTATGAAACTATGGAAGATCACAGGTTAATTAGAAAGATTAATATGCAAGTCATTCAGAGTGGATTTCTCCTTTAATAAGAGCAGAGTGGAGTCGTGAGAGAGAGAGAGAGAGAGAGAGAGAGAGAGAGAGAGTCATTTAAAGGCTCAGTTTTATCAGCAGGCCAAAGATACCTCAGATTACATCTATACCCACTTGTATGTGTATTTGGTTAGGGCTGGACGATAAGAGGGTATGATATCAATGAATCAATATCGCTATATAATAACATCCTGAGCATCATCAGGGGTATATGTAATCCTATCGGTTTCCTTAAGATTTCAAAACAAAATGTCTAAACTTATAGCTGTAAGGCAAAGTTTGTATGCAATAAATGGATTTCTTAAAGGAAAAAGTACCTCTATTTATAATCTGACTTTTAGTAATAATAATAAAAAAAAATGGAAGTGTTGGAAAACAGCAATCCAAAAAAAAAAAACAAAAAACACAAGGCATAAATAATGGGAAAGTTGTGCCATGCCTCTCAGTCTCCTGATCATCAGACCTGATGTAGGCAGTGTGTGCGTCGAACAGAGAGATAAAACATCAAGGTCAAGAAGAATGTGCAAGATCCTTGGCTCTGCAGAACCACATATTACACTGAGGTTTAGTATTAATGGTGGGTTTTTTTTTAAAGGCAAAGGGTCCACAAGTACATACACTGTATACTTGTATAATAGCAGAAATCTAATGAGAAAACAGATCACCCTTAAAAGGGATATGTAAACGTCTGAACTGGTAACGTGCATTCAGAATACTGATACTGTTCATTAAATATCATTTTACACTTAACTGTATAGGTGTTTGTTTTGTAAGTGGCTCCATTGTTTTGTTGGTGCTTAGGAAATAGAATGATTTATCAACCAAAATGTTGTTATATCTTCAAGTATAGCAGTATGATATTTTTTTGTCAAGTTACACATCTGTAAGTCTGGTATAAATATAATTCCAAGCTCAAAATTACAAGTTCAGATTTTCAAAAGCACATCAAACATTAAATATTCCAAAAAAAAGTCCAAAATGAAAAGCTTGACCTTTGCACTGTGATACTTTTAGATAACCCAGACATGGTCAATGGTGAATCTCTAGCAGCTTAATTTTTGTTTAGAAACAGTTAAACAGCTCATATTAGAAGTATCTTCTTGTGTGTAGTCTCTCACTGCTCCAGGGTTCCTGGTCCAATCCTGAGTTCGAGTTATGTCTGCACACTGGTCTTCCTGTGTCTGTGTGCGTTCCCTCCCGTCGCCCACTGTAAATCATTTTGGTAGGTGGATTGGCTATGATAAATTGCTCCCAGGTTTGGATGAGTGTAAATGTGTGTGCACTGCAATGTACTTGTGTCCCACAGGCTGTGTTTCCACCTTAACACACCTAGTGCTCTAAGGACAGTCTCCAGGTCCACTGTTACCCTGTCTAGGATCAAGAGGTTACTGAAGATGAATGAATGATTCTGTATGTCTAAAGATCTGAGTAGCATCATAGAAAAAGTCGCTTCACATTGCTGACTGGCTCTCAGCGCAGACGTAGATGCTGCAGGGACGAACCCTGGGCCCACCGCGTGCCCTCAGCCTTGGCATTCTGAAGCTCCTCGGCACAAATTCGTCACAGGCCTCACGGAACTTGCGGATCCTCCAGCAGTACACCACAGGATTAAACACAGCCTTCATGTAACTGAGCCACAGAGCCCCAACACTCGCTGCGTAAAACTCGTTACTCGTGTAGAACTTCTGATTGAAAGCAGCCAAGAGGCCGAGTGCCGTGTGAGGAAGCCAGCACACGGAAAAGCCAACAAAAAGAATAAGGATCGTGGTGAAGGCTCGCGTCTTAAAGCTGACGTCCACGCTGAGCTGCGGGGGGCGCCTCATGACCGGCAAACTCACTTTTCCTCCGTGTTCAGGACTGGGAAAGGTGTGGTTGTGGACACGCAAGGCGTTGCGGCGCACTGTGTTTAGGATGCGCAAATAGGAAACCAGCATGACGCTCACAGGCACGAAAAAGACAGCGTTGACCAGCAGCAGTGTGTAGCCACGGTTAGGAGACTCGATGTAGCCTAAAACGCAGCGTGAAGCTTTAAGAGTTGGTACGCTGCCAGCAGCTGGCAACGCCAAGCAGAAGGAGAGCAACCAGGAAGCGGAGATGAGCAGGCGTGCACGACTTGGGGTCAGCTTGTCTTGCCGCTGCACGATGATGAGAAAACGGTCCACGCTGATGATCAGAAGAATGGACACGCCTTCCAAAACAAACAGCCAATAGAGCACGAGCGTGATACGGCAAAAGTCCAGTCCGAAACGCCAATCGTCGGACACCACGGTTACAGCAGTCACGGGCATGCAGAAGAGTGACAGCATGATGTCACTGAAAGCCAGTGTGGCCAGTAAGAGATTGATGGCAGAACGCATCGCCGGCTTTTGATAAACTATGAGGCAGACGATGGCATTTCCAAGAAAACCGATGCCGATGATGACCACCATTATAACAGACAGCACTACCTTCAGGCTGATGGGTAAAGTGGAGTTTGTAGTTTCCTGAAGCCCAGTGACATTTGTTACATATCTGAGTGTGTGATGTTCTGGTAGCCCACATCCTGAACTGATGTTGCAGACCATCGTGATGCTGAAGAAAACAGGAGCAACTTTAATCCAGTCGGCTTCCTTCTCCTTCTATGATTTCCATTCTTCGACATCTAGAGGATTGAGAATAAGAGAGCAGTTCTATGTTACAAAAAAATCTGACTAATAACAAGAAGAAAAAAAACGCAACAAAACCTGGAAAAAGTAATTGTAATTATATTTTCCAGTGGCTTCTAAGCTCCAAAGTTGAAACAGACTAGAGGATTTGGGTTATTCAAACATTTCCTTCCCCATGAAGAGCTACTTTTAGTTCCAACCTAAATCTAATACTGCTTTCAAAAAAAAAAAAAAATCCAGCTTCACCGTACAATTGGTAAAAAAGTACCAGTGGAGTCGTGCTGGTCAAACTGGTAGGCCATCTTTGCCAGCTGGAAATTTGTCCTCTCAGGTCCTAATTTTACATGGTGTAATTTCATCTGTCTTTAGATTACTACTTGCCACACAGTATGAGATGTTCCCAATAAAATTTATAAAAGACTTCACCATGTCCTCCTTCATTACACTGCCTGATTTATGTCAGTCAGTTGCAATAGCACTAAATCATTGTGCATCCAATCATGTTCTAATAAGACCAATTACAATCCACTACGATCATTTTATTTTACAATGCAAAATCAGTCTGAAAAATCCTACCGTGTAAAATCGGCTTCAGCTTACTTTTGTTATTTCCTTAAAAAACAGCACATCTACATAGAGACACTGTTTCTTTTCTACAAAAACTGACCATCTGACCAAGACTGTCTTCCAGTTTGATCAGCTTGGCCGAGCCGGATATTTCCATAGGCCGAAGACCTCTGAAGTGACTATAATGTGAAAGACATACGACGAACATATTTCTATGATATATGTGTAGGATCATACCATAAAACACAGCTTGCTTCATAACAGCAATGCAGTGCTGTCTGTCTGTGATGCTGATCCACAACCGCATCATGGAGGATGATCAGAGAATGCTCTTCAAAAGAAGTGTCAGCGCTCTGAAAACACAACACACACACACAAAACTGAAGAAGAGCAGAAACACACACACAGGTTTTGTGCCATGAAGGAATGAAGATGTTGAATTCCTGTCCCTTGCTGCCAAGGAAACTGGAGAGCAGCTCCATGGCAACAAGAGCTCTCAGGGTGAGAAAAAGTATATCCAAAAATAGTGCTAACTGCATAGCTGGAGGCTTTGACAAGCAGCACACCTCAGCCTGGGAAAAAAAATCTTAAATTTTCATTGCAATACACAATCTGGTTTGTTTATTTTCTGGAAACAGGATATCGACAATATTAACGAAACAAACGCTTTAGGCTATGTTATGAACAAGACCGTAAAATCCGGTTGTGGTCTGCCACAGAGTCTCGCGAGATTTTACAAAACAAGCGATTTAGTGCCTAGAACCTGGTCCAAAACCGCACTACTGCAATAAATAGTATGTAAAAATTACTATACCCACGTTCTCGGTGTACTAATTTTACATACTATGTAGTAGGATAGTATGTGATAGACCTAAACATTACATACTTTTAGTATTAACACTCACCTGTGTCTGTTCGCGCTTGACGTGATTTGGAGTCTAACAGCTTAGGTTTGGTTTCCCTCGCCGTCTAACAAGGCGACAGACTGGTAGTTCAGTCAGTTTGCCATTTTTGATACTCTACACAATGTTGCGTCCGTCATGCCATCAAAATAAACAAGAAAAACAATAACAGAGAGGCGTGTGAGACATTTCTGGCTCGGGTCATTCCTCAACAGGCATCGCGCGTGCTTTCTGGCTGAAGCGTGAGGAAAGAGGATGCGCGCGCCGCAGACAACACACAGGGACATGCACCGGGTTCGTCACTAACATTCCGACCGATAAAAACCTTATTTTCGTTTAAATACTCACTGAACTTCTGTAGGGTTTTATCCACTTCCTGTCACTGAGCATCTATGTCCATCTTGCAACTATTACGCCTGATTCCGCTGCAAAAAGACTCTCTGTTCCCGGAAGAGTGATGTGTCGATTCTTTGAACCGACTCTTTAGAGATGAACGTTGGGAGCCGATTCGTACATACGAGTCATTTTTTCCCCCCAGTAAAGGCGATTTTATTTCCATTTGCATGGTAATGTATGCTGTAGTTATATGTATTACAGGAGACGAGCACTGTAAATGGAAAGAAATCTTAATCACAGTGAAGCACAAAGACAGCAGGCATAATAAAAATGAACGCATTTATACTTTCTGTATTTGATGAATTGCAATGCAATTTTGTTGAGTAGAAAGTAGAATATAATTTCGTAAAACAGTATTACTTTTAGTGTGGCAAAGAAGAAGAAGTAGAGGTCATAGACGTCCAAACTTTTTTTCTGGTTTATAACAAAAAGAAACATGATGCGTTTAGGAGCCAAAAGAGTCGACTCGTTCTAGTGAGTCAAATGATGTGACTCACAATTCCCATCGCTCCAAGTCATTAAAAGGGTTGAGACTTTTACTCTAAATAATCCAAAAAGAAAAACACCGTTTGTGCATTTACAAACGTAAATTTGTTTGTAAAACATTGTGCCATGTGACTCTTTTTATACAACACGGCTGTTGTATTCTCCATTCTGAGTGATGTAGAGGTGTAGATTAATTTGCTATAAATGCATGGCCCGAACAGTATTTCAATCCGGGAGATATTAATGCACTTTTTCTAATACGCTATCATTTCTATTAGGCGTGTAACAAAATGTCCTGATCTGTATCTGTTTAGTGCAGAAAACATTTATATACATTCCTATTCGTATTAAAACAGGAAGTTGGTTTGGTCTGCACCGGAAGCTGGTTTTTAAAACCTGTGTTTGGGAAACAATGGAAAACGTTGGGAAAGCATGGATGCTGAAAATTGACAATATAGAGGTCTTTCCTTTAGCTGAAGTGAATGTGTAAGCAAGGTAGCTTTAAAACAATGATGAACCAAGTTACAGTTGCCAACAGAAACCATCTAATAATATTTCATCAGATTAACCTCAGTTTTAGGGGCTGTTACATTCTAGTAAGATAAATGGAGAAAACCTCATGGAACAAGCTGACAATCTCTTTATAAAACTGGAAAATGATCTGAAATGCTGCCAGTCAAAATGGGGTCCATTAAACGGTGATTTATAATATACTCCTTTGATTTACTTCAAAGATTTTCTTTTAATGATGATGAGGAGGATAATGTAAAAATCAGCCAGCAGAGATATGTTCATGTTTGTAAAGAATTTGGTAATTACTCTGGAGCTCAGTAAGTGTGGGTGTGTAATAATGCCTGAAGATTAGAAATCTCTGAAAGTCTCTACGCTGCCATATGATTTCATACTAGCCGAGATTTATGAAATATTCAAAACAGCTGTTCTGGTAGCAGCATCCACTGAAAAGCCAGAGGAAAAGAGTAATAATGTCTCTGCTTTTTTCTGTGCCAGAACATTCTTTAGCTAGTTTCAAGTCTTTAGTGTTTTAGTTGTTGTGAGGGATTTTGTTGCAACCTGGCAACCCTCCCCTTAGGTTTTCAACAGCTGTTCTGAATTTGTATTACAAAGCAAAATCCTTGTGATTGTTTCACCCTGCAAGATCGACACCTATTGTGAAAGTTTGGCATGCTTTCTTTAAAACAGCCACAACCATCACCACCACCAAGTACTTAACCTTTTGACCAGATCTCTGTTCATTCTTGTTTTGGATGCATTCAATCCAAATAATGTATTCAAATATTCAGTATGTGTATTTAATATCCATTTACACCCCTAGTCTTTATAGTACGAGCTTACTCATATCTTGTTTCGTGAATGCTCCTCAACATTACATACAACTATAAACGACTAAAAAGTACAAGAAGTTCATCAACAAATAGTTTGTTCTTAAAAAAAAAAAAAAGAATAGTGGTGATGTATAAGAGGAACAAAACATTTTGGGATATGTGGTTACTGGAAACATCATTGTAGCCTTTAGGCCACGTAACACCACTCAGTCACTGATTACTTTTCTGTAACAGCACCTCATCAAGTGTTTTATTCCTTATTTAAGGGCTTTTAGGGTTTCTTTAATGCAGCATACTTACATTATACAAACCTTTATATACACATGGTCAACTCTAGGATCATTAACAATAATTATAAAATTATATATCCTTGGATTTCTAAATTGAGAATAAAATGATCCTTGATGTTATTGCCGAAGACAAAAAGTACATGAAAATTACCACCAAAATGATTGCATATAATTATTAATACATGCAATGCCTATAAACAGGATTTCAGTGAAATTAGTTTTCAGCTTATACATCTTTTAGGTATAAATAAAATGTTCTTTCTGTGCTTTGCTCTGGTTCTTTGCAAAAAAATCAAAATTTCAACACAGCTTAGATGAAAACATTTAGTTTATTGCAATATACATGATTCTTTTTTACAAACAGTACAGACTGTAAGAGACACAGCCAGTGGATTTGAATTCTACGGGGGCTTTAAGATCTTGTGTGTATAAATATGTTTGTGAATAAATGTGAACTAGATGTTGATGTTGGATCCACAGTGCCTGATACCGGTTAGCGCTTTTTCCAGGTGAATTTCTTACGTGCTCCAGCCTGGCCAGGCTTCTTCCTCTCTTTGACCCTGGGGTCAGATGTCAGAAGACCAGCTGAAAACAACACAATAAAAATTGGTTAGGATGTTTTCTATTCTAAATACAGATAAAAAATTGAGTATACATCTCTAACGCTTTTCAAACTGTGCTCATCGTTCTAAATCCTGCCTTTAATCCCCAGGTAGAAAAATGAAACGCAGGATTCTGTTTACATGGTTCAGAATTACCCAGAGGTAACTGTTTTAAGTGTGAAAAGCCCTTATGTGTGTCACAAGAAACAATCTGTCTGTAGCTGGAGAAGAGATTCTGAGAGTGATAGGACCAAAGAGGGGCAAGTGAGAGAGAGCATGACTGTCTTAGGCTGTGTGTTATACATGCCATATAACTGTGTGAATGTGTGTGCAAGTGCCTTTTCTTCTAAAGAATTAACCACTAGAGGGCAGGTTAGAGCTGAACCATCCCTGGATGCTAGGTTTCCATGACAACTTGTGAAATTTCACACCTACTATTCTGGGATGCATTTGTTTTTCAGTATAGAGTGGCATGGAGTCATACAGCAGTCCTGTTAGCGTTTCCTTAAAATCTGTCTTTTGCTGTCAGAAGCTGCATCTCACATTACAAACCATGACCTAAAACCAGGAGCATATTTTAAGCTAGGTTTGTCCATCAGAAGTTTGCTCACATCGAACAATACCATTATAAAAGACAAACTTCAAACCCTTTCTATAGAGTCCCATATGTTCTGTCAATAAACAGTGAGACCTATAAACAATGGAAATGTGACTGTGTTAACATAAAAAAAAGCAATTCATATTCATCCTTTAAGATCCTGAAGCTCAGAAAAGTGTAGAAAAGATTTCACACATGCATGTCTCTGAAGCGGAGACTGTAACTAAAGAGAAATGAGCAGTGTGTGCTTATGAGCTGTATGTGTGTCTCACACTCACCTTGCCTCATGTTCTCTACATCTCCATTAGAAACAAAGCTGAGCAGTGCTCGTGAGATGGCCAGCCTCAGAGCTCCGGCCTGGGACGAGTGACCGCCGCCCTCCACGGTGGCCTCCACATCAAACCTTCCCAGCATGTCCACAAAGTGCAGCGGGAACATCAGCTGTTGTCTACAAGAAACAAATAATATAAATTCTGTCCATTACATTCAATGGCATCTCTCTAGAAAGACAGTGAACAATGAAGATTACATATGATTAATCCAAAAACTTAGGAACAATCTAAAGAATAATCCGATTTTTGGGATTTGAAATGTTCCTCATAAAAGAAAGCCCACCTGGTCTCACTAGATGATAAAAGCAGGCTTAGTATAAAATGTTTAAGGACTAACAGTCCTAATGTAATGCAATGCCTGCATCTGTGTCTGTTTAGTGCTCCAAATATTCATACACTATATTGCCAAAAGTATTCGCTCACCTGCCTTGACTCGCATATGAACTTAAGTGACATCCCATTCCTAATCCATAGGGTTCAATATGACGTCGGTCCACCCTTTGCAGCTATAACAGCTTCAACTCTTCTGGGAAGGCTGTCCACAAGGTTTAGGAGTGTGTTTATGGGAATTTTTGACCATTCTTCCAGAAGCGCATTTGTGAGGTCACACACTGATGTTGGACGAGAAGGCCTGGCTCTCAGTCTCCGCTCTAATTCATCACAAAGGTGTTCTATCGGGTTGAGGTCAGGACTCTGAGCAGGCCAGTCAAGTTCATCCACACCAGACTCTGTCATCCATGTCTTTATGGACCTTGCTTTGTGCACTGGTGCACAGTCATGTTGGAAGAGGAAGGGGCCAGCTCCAAACTGTTCCCACAAAGTTGGGAGCATGGAATTGTCCAAAATGTCTTGGTATGCTGAAGCATTCAGAGTTCCTTTCACTGGAACTAAGGGGCCAAGCCCAGCTCCTGAAAAACAACCCCACACCATAATCCCCCCTCCACCAAACTTTACACTTGGCACAATGCAGTCAGACAAGTACCGTTCTCCTGGCAACCGCCAAACCCAGACGTCCATCAGATTGCCAGATGGAGAAGCGGGATTCGTCACTCCAGAGAACGCGTCTCCACTGCTCTAGAGTCCAGTGGCGGCGTGCTTTACACCACTGCATCCGACGCTTTGCATTGCACTTGGTGATGTATGGCTTGGATGCAGCTGCTCGGCCATGGAAACCCATTCCATGAAGCTCTCTGCGCACTGTTCTTGAGCTAATCTGAAGGCCACATGAAGTTTGGAGGTCTGTAGCGATTGACTCTGCAGAAAGTTGGTGACCTCTTCGCACTATGCGCCTCAGCATCCGCTGACCCCGCTCCGTCAGTTTACGTGGCCTACCACTTTGTGGCTGAGTTGCTGTCGTTCCCAAACACTTCCACGTTCTTATAATACAGCTGACAGTTGACTGTGGAATATTTAGGAGCGAGGAAATTTCACGACTGGATTTGTTGCACAGGCGGCATCCTATCACAGTTCCACGCTGGAATTCACTGAGCTCCTGAGAGCGACCCATTCTTTCACAAATGTTTATAAAAACAGTCTGCATGCCTAGGTGCTTGATTTTATACACCTGTGGCCATGGAAGTGATTGGAACACCTGATTCTGATTATTTGGATGGGTGAGCGAATACTTTTGGCAATATAGTGTATCTGTATCTGGATTTAAACCAGAAGTAGCCTAAAGTGTTTATTATTATTATTATTATTAAATACATCCCATACCACTATGTCTACCACTGTGCCAGAGGTAGAAATGCCAGCACTATCAGCATGGTTTATGAATTCTACAGCAGTGTTTATCTGGAAGTTTATTTCTATTTGTACCTAATAGCAATATTTTCTATAAAAAATTTAGTTGGTTCTCTTTCCCACATCACCACCAAACTAGTTATTAATTTCTGGCAAGCTTTCTTCCTGTTTCTGGAAGAGTAAAGGCTAACGTGTGCTTCTTATGAGAAATCAAGCATCATTTTGCCCTTTTTTTCTGCTGCCCTTTTCCAGATGCATGAGCCCAGGACTGGCTAATGTCTCTGTGACTGACAGGGGAGAGACAGTATGCTGTGCTATCCCTCTCATTCAGAAAGCATGGCCAATTTAGCTTCTAGCAAGGCATCATGGGGATTTGAACTTGTAATAGGCCGAATGCTTTTCCACTGTGCAATGGCCAGTAGTGGCTCATGGGTTAAGGCTCGGGGTTACATATCAGAAGGTCAGGAGTTCGATTCACAGCACTGCCAAGCAGGGTTCTTGAGCAAGGCAATTAACCCTATCTGCTCCAGAGATGATGCATCATTGATGACCCTGTGCTAAGAAGCTGGGATATGTGAAAAATAAATATCACTGTGCTCTAATGTATATATGACATTATTCTTTCTTCAAGCATTCTAAAAGAAACAAACAGCAGGCCTCTTATTCATATCTGTAAGGACACATTATTTGTTCAATCTGTAGTGATATTGGTATTCAGTTACATCCTCATCCCCGACGGTCTTAGATTGTGCCGTACTATAGTGCGATATATTTGTGCTACTGCCAATAATGTATTCGATTTCAATTATTTCAGGCATATCATTGCCATACTGAGATATCGAATGTTTTGTAGAGCTTCTAAGGTTGTGTGTGTAACCCTGGTTCTCTTATTAGAAGAATTTATCTTTCACTGAGCACAGGGTAGAGCAGACTTGGGCTCTGGAGAGTCGCAGTGGGTGATATAAAGGAGGCAGGGCTCAGTGTCATGGATGCTTTGTTATCGTAGGTTCATGCACATAATCTAACCACCTAATTCTCTCCACCTCCATTGTATCAGTGGTTCTCAACTTTTATCCACTCTCCATTTCTAAGTGTTTTCTGGTATGGTGAGAATATTTTGAATTAGGGGTGTCCATCATTCTTGCATTATAGTATATTATACGTGTCACTGATATATGATCCACGACTGCATGCATGTGTACACAAGGTGCTTGTGAGTCGTCTAGTCTGAAGGCAGAGCCCTTAGTGTCTCACACTTGCAAGACCAAGAAAACGTCACCCATCCTCTTTAATGGGTTAGGACTGTGTGATAAGAGCAGGCCCACTACTCACTCAGCTGTGTAATTAACCTTCCTCAAAGACGTACAAAAAGAAGGAAAAATACAATAGCATAGTGAGGAGAAAACTGCTGTGTAGGAATATTTCTTTTTAGTGGCTTTGGCTTTAGCATTCTAAAGAGCATAAAAGCTGGAAAAGACTAGAGAATGCATATTAAAATGTTTTATATTGGGACAACTCCTTAACATTTTATCACAAAGCCATGATTCTGCATAAGAATACTTGTTAAAGAACAACGTGTATAGGACAAATAATCAACCACAGAGTGGAGTCATGTGCAACTACCCTAAAGAATTGTTATTATTATTTCCAATAACGGCACAGTATAAAATGTTTTATTCCATTTATGTCACAGGAATTTTTTCGTTTACTAAAGAATGACACGGCAAACTTTTTATTCGTTCATAGTTACGTTCCCTCACCAGATTCTCTTTTTTCTCTCTTTAATAAGACATAAATGTACAGCTAGTCATGTTACTGAGAACTACAGTGAACTACAGTGAGGACTCTCCTTTAATGCTGAAAGGTCTCTGTAATGAAAACTTAATATATAACAATTCTTATGTTTGCTTATTTGCAGCATCTCTGTCTAAATCGTTACTATAGAAATGGCAACATAATAAACATATTAGAAAGAGTGCATTAATAAAAGCGTGAAAAAAATCAATGAAAACATTGCTTTGCAGTCAGCACTACTGTCAGAGCTGCTGTTATAGAAAACAGATCACTACCTGATCAATTATAATTGACAATTCAAAATTAATGTTCAGACTAGAGCCTAGAAGTTTATGTTCTGTTTTGTTTTATCTGAGGGCCCTCCCCAAGGCAGGCTTCAGTCAGACACTCTGTTTCTGTTACTCTACTCTGTGACAATTGAATCTGGTACTAGTTGCATTCAGAGTATGATTTTGTGTGTGTTATAATACATACATACATAAAAATTATAACTGTATTTAGTGTTGGACCTGAAGCAATACATCTACCTCCAGCTCACATTACTAACCTGTACACCACACATCTAGGCTAAAGCCCAGTCTTTGTAGGGACGGACATACACACACACACACACACACACACACCTGTCCTGAAGAATGGGGAAATGCTGCACATAGCTCCTGCCATTGATTGTGATACAGCCTGAGCCTCGATCTCTGAGTGTGACGCTGGCGTTGGATGTTTTTCTCCTTCCTGTGGCAGAGTGAAAGAGCAGTGATAGAGTGTGAGAGAGAGTAGAGCCTTTCATGATAAGATCACTGGAATATAGAGTTTTAGTGCAGGTGTAAAAAAAAATACTCCTTTTTTAACCCAACTGGAGAGTAGAACTTTAATGGCTGTAGTGATGGTAAAAAGGATTCATGCAACAGTCCTGACAATAAAAACAACAACAAGTGTGTGTGTGTACCATCAGCCTGACTGAAGGCCACTCCATCTTCACTGTGTTGTAGTGCAGGTATCTCTTGCTTGCTGGACTGAACTTCCAGTTTCCGGCGGAAACGCTGCACAAACTCTTCCTCCATAGAGCCGTAGGGCATGGACAAGAGCCTCTCCATCAGCTGCAGGAACCGAGTATACTGCACACACACACTTCCATCAAACTTGAATTGAACTTTTCAAACAGTGCCCTCTTGTGTTCTCTTTAGGAAGTGTACCAGATGAGTAAACGCTTATAATACGGTATGATGGATGTTTAGCACTTACATCATGATCAGAGATATTCTCTACCAGTAACTGCTCCAGCTCCTCCTTCAACAGCCACCGGCTACCACTCAGAGAGCTGAGAACACACACAGTTTTAATGTAAACACTCGAAGTACAAATAATATCAAACAGATCTAACTATATTACCTTTTCCACTCTTCTGCATGTCGCTGCATGACTAGTGTATCACTGAACCATCAAATCTGGGTAATAAGTAGTTTATTTACTTAAAATCATCACTGTGTAGTGGATGAACTGTTTCTGTCGAGTCTAATCCTTGTATTGACATTCTCACCCACCCGAAGAACTGTTCCTCTTGTTCTTCCGTACATACCACACCGATTTATGAGCATCACATTCATTTCAAGTGTATTGTTGACCATCATACTATTTCTCCCATAGCTCTAACTATTCACTTTATTAGGAACACCTGCAGACCATGCAGGTATCTAAACAGCCAATCAGGTGGCATCAGCAAAGTGTAAAAATATAACAATATAAAAAATAAATAAAACAGATACAAGTCAAGAGCTTCTGTTACTGTTCACATCAAACATGAGAATGAAGAAGAAGTGAAGTGTGAGCTCTGCATTGTGTGGAAAAAGTAAAAAACATGAATGAGCAACAGTTCTGTGGATGGAAGAGGTCTGATGACAGAGGTCAGAGGAAAAGGAGTCAGGAACGATATAATAACTTATATAATCACTCTTTACAGATGTGGTGAGCAGAAAAGCATCACAGCATGCACAAAACATACACACAAAACTGAATGGGAAAAATCCAGGTTATGCATTTTTTTTATTCTTCAAATGTCTGATGAATCTGTGCTCATGAGAGCCTCAGAATCCTGTTCTTGGCTGATAGCAATGGAACCTGATGTGGTTTTCTTTTGTTGTAGCTCATCCTCCTCAAGGTTTGAGGTGTTGTGCTTTTCTGCTGCAAAGACTACTTATTTGAGTTCTTATAGACTTCCTGTCAGCTCAGACCAGTTAATCCATCTCCTCCAGGTGTCCCAAATATCATGGATGGTTAGTGTGGATGTAATTGTTCATTTTGTTCCTACTGAAAAGCAGCCAGGGTTTCAGGTAACTGTAGCACCTGTCATCAAGCCCCCAGTAATGAACCTGAAAACATTTCTCAACCGAAATTCCTTTTTTTCTAGCATATAGTTCAACCAGAAGACTCGGACTCTACTGAAAGTCTCCAACACGCTGACTGTCCAGAATTCACATGTATAAAAATAATAATAAACACTATCACGAATACTACTTTACTTTAACATGGCTTTATTCATCTGGCTCAATGTGTGTTAGAAAGCTGATGATAATAAAATGATAGAGAGATATAGAATTGTAGAATGGTGATAGAATATACAGAAGGATCATAAAACAGTGTACCAAAGTAAGATAAGAGACTCTCACAATCTCTTTTCTTTTTTGATTTTGTGTACTTTTTGAAATGTTTTTAAGTCTCGAGTATGTTCACACAAGCAACATTTAAATGAGAAGTATACATGCTGTTTAAGTTATTTTGACCATCTTGACAAATTAATTTTAAAAACCTCTCTTGCAGCCTTCAAAACTGGTAGGATGTTTTAAACACATAGAAACAGTGCTTGCCAGTGTGCTGAAATTAATACAGTCTGACTGACAGGGATGTTTTGGTACTGATACAGTATGCCATCTATGTTGCTTTTGAACCTCCAGATAACCAAAAGATTCCTCTTATATGAACATTATCATAATGTTCAAATGTTACAGTAGTCCTAAATCACAAATCTAGCGTTTGGGGTCACATAAAATGTCCATTTGGGGTTGTGTGCCCAAAAAGCGTTGGGAATCACCGGTCTACAGAACTGTGTATATATTTAAGCTGAGATGTCAAAGTAATGTCATTAGAATTGTGAGAATTCAGTCTCAGTGACATCTAGTGTGGTTTTTCCCCCAGATGTGTACATTAGAGCAGAGGTTACAAAACATCAAAAGTTTTATTCCCCCAAAACTCTATATATCATTAGAATGTCTGAATGGAGTACTCACATCTGTTTGGTGTCTTGACTAAAAAGTCCTTTACTTCTCAACTTGTCTTGATATTTTTCGATCGCCAACACTTTCCCGAACATATCCTGGAATCAATAAGGATTTCAAAAGCACATGAACCGTCAAAAGGACTAAACAGAGTGATTTTTTTTATGTCTAATATTTCACAAAAAGGTCAAAATACAAAAGTGAGACACAGCTGCAGAAAAAATGCACTTGTTTATAGAGTTCAAGTGGAAATGGACCCTTTAGCAAGAGCGAACAAAAAAAATGTAGTCGGGAATTTCTTGAAAGGGAAAAAAAAAAAAACATGAATTTTAAAATCCCCCCTCTTTTTAGACAAAACACACACATACAAAACACAGAAACACACATACAGGGATCTCCATTATGAAGGCAGATCCCATCTCCGTCTCTTCAGCCCTGGCTGGATTTAATTGTGTGTGGGGGGAAATTGAATTGGGGAGCACTTGGGCCGTAACCCCTTTCTCTCTCATCCCACACACACACACACACACACACACACACACACACACACACACACACACACACACACACACACACACACAGAGCTTCCCTCCTCCCGGCAGGAGGAGCTGCCATGCAGAGCCGGATGGCGTCCTCGGGCATTCTTGTCTAAATTGGCATCGCGCCCACGAGCCTGGAGTGCCCGTCAGGCGTCATGGCGATGAAGCGAAGCAGGGCAGGGTGTGTGTGTGTGTGTGCGTGTATGCGCGCACACGCGCATGCAGCTCACGTCGGCCCTTTCCCCTCGGCCGCGCGAGAATTCATTTCCCCCCGCAATTATTCCGCAGCTGTTTGTTTAATTCCATCCTGATAGAGTGCGTCTAATCCACCGGCGCTCGCCAAAAAAGCAAACATCGGGCAAAAACCAATTTTCAGTGCAAAAAAAGAGAGAGAGGAGTAATAGAAAAGAAATAGACAGAGAGAGAGAGAGAGAGAGAGAGAGAGAGAGGGTGTAAGATGAGTGGAATGCACATTACACATTTGTAAAAAGCTGGCCATAAAAAGAAGTCGGAGAAATTCAACCAAGAAAAGGAAAAGGAGAGTTAGACAGAATCAAGGCCACTTTGCTTTGGGGGTTGGGGTGGGGTGTTAGGGGTAATGATAACGCACTAGATTTGATATAAGCTGTGAGCTTTTCAAATTCAATACATCAGACCAACATTGTACAGCATGGCAATGTCTACAAGGTAGATTTTAAAGCAGCTCTTTGGGGGGAAAAAATAAAAAAAATAAATAAAAACAGCTGCAATAAAACAAAAATATCTTTGTGCATTAAAAACTATGGTATAAAAGAGAATTCTAATATGACCAGCAATCTAAGAACAAGGCCTGTATTGTGCAAGTGTAGGTCTTACAACAAATCATGTGGAAAACAGTGAATACTATTCCATGTACGTTAATATGATCATGATCAGGCCAGGTAAACAGTATAAGAATAACTCTAGATTAAAGCTGCTCCTCAGATGGATTTTAGCGCCTGGATTTTAGTCTAATAATCAGGTTATTTAGTGCAGTAACAAAAATAAAAAGACAGACAGGGTTACAGGTGCACAGTAACAGCAGACGTCCATTTTACATACATCATTTATTCTGAATGTAATTAGATTACTGTCCACCTCGTGTAGGTTTTCTAATTAATCATATTCATTTTAAATTATTGCAATAATCTGATTTTTGTTGCAGTTATCAGATTAATGTGTGCATGCAAATGTACTCAGTGATTTTGTTTTAGTTAAATTTACAGATCATCTTTGTGTAAAAAGCTCCTGTCTCCTGTATACTACACCATAATTTCAGTATACTTTCTAATATTTTTTTTAATTTGCTGTAGGGATAAAAAGCTTTCTCTGTAGTAGTGTACAGACGCAGTATTACAAACTGGGATTTAAAATGAAAAACGTGTATATGGTACGCCTGTGCGATCGCGTTCGTGTGCATGGTCGTGTGCATCTGAGTTCTTTCCCTTTTCCCTCTTCTCCCAGTAAAATATTGCTCTCTGCTGGCTGGGGAGCTGTACGTTATTTTCTGATTTGACATACCTATTTAAATGAACAGCAGGGGTCTCGGCTACTGCCGGGCAAAAGGGGAGAGGCTCGGGGGCTCGGGCAAGTCGAGGACAATGCCACATTAATCAACACGCGCACGCAGATCTGCGCTGCTATGGCGTCACGTCTTAGCCCAAGGTCGAGTCTGGAGATAAATGGCAGAGGAGAAACGAGAAAGGAGAAGGAGCAGGAGAAACGTGGAAAAAAAAAAAAGAAACTTTGAAAAGGAATTAGCTGAGGTGACAAAGAGCTGGTTACAGTGCAGGGATGTCTCTGGGGTTCGTTTCCCAAATCCTCAATGCACAGCTGTACCTCTCTAACACACACACACACACACACACACACACACGTCTGAAATAGCACAAAGCCCAGGCATGCCTAGTGAAGTGTGTGCTGCTCCCTGCTGTAAATGTGATTCGGGAAGGCGAGACGGAAAAAAAAAAGCGTTACAGTGAACAAACCTGGCTTCTCTTTTTAACCACATCTCTCTCCCTCTCTCTCTCTCTCTCTCCCTCTTCCAACAGATAAACTTCCAGCAAAACTGTAGTGTGCGTTTAAAAAACAATTCAATTTAATTTCATACCAAAATATACTGACAAGGATTATTTGACTCCATTCAGCTTCTAACAGGTTTATTAAAACAAATATCTAAAAATATGATCATGATCTGTCAGAAAATGACATTTATCACAATCTTGATATCATATCGTTAAATTGTCCAGGCCTATAGAAATCTGAAGCAAGAAAAGAAAAAAAAAAAAAGTCCTGTTCCCTGTCCACATCCTGATGTCCCTATCTACGTCTGTGTGCTTTTCTGTTACACAGAGCCTATTTAAACATCTTCATTTCAACAACAAAACTGAAGAGAATACTCTTGGGTCACAAGACAAACACAAAGCAGAGAGAGAGAGAAAGAGAGGCAGTGTGAGGAAGACGGTGGAGGACGGAGAGAAAGAAAAACAGAAAGGGACACGGAGACCAAAACGAGTCATCATTTCAAAAATATTAACCTTGAGGTCGCCGGAGACGTGAATGGGGTCACAGGACATATTTACTACTCTTTATTTCTAATGTCGATCTATGCCTTTTGAATATTTAGGGAATATTTAATAATAATTTGAATTGTCTGATTATCATTATTATTAAAATTTCATCAGCCTTCATTCAGGTTTGAGTTCCACTTAAATAACGACTGGCTTTTACACCGGACCACAGCAGTGTTGTGTCTAACACGCTGTCATGTTAATCAAAGCCTTTATAGTGGACACAGTGCTCAGTGCGGCTATTAAAAATGAAAAAAGATTTTTTTTTTTTTTTTTTGAGTGAGACATGCGATATTCATGATACCTTATGCAGTGTATGACTACACTGTAACTTGGACATAGGTTTTGTGCAACTCTTAAAATGGGCTCACTGGCCAAAAGAATTAAAGCAGTCCTAGTCTCTTTATACTGCACATTTACAAACGTGAGTCAATATTTGGGCAGTATACTGGTAGAGACAGTGTCTCCTCCAATAGTATTGGAATGTCAAGGTTGGTTTTGTTTCCGCTATACATTGAAGACATTTCGGTTTTAGATCAAAAGATTAATAAGAAATTACATATTACATCCAGATGTGTTAAACAACTTTTTAAAGTGAACAAAAGTATAGGAACACTTAATATTTGGAGGGATATTTCTTGCTTACAATAACTGCATCAAGATGGCCATCCACTAACATCACCAAACTGTTGTATTCTTCTGTTATGATGCTTTCCCAGGATTGTATCACAGCTTCTTCCAGTTGTTGTTTGTTTGGGGAGTTTCTCCTTTCCAGTCTCCTCTTTAGGAGGTAAAATGCTGTCCAGTTGGGTTAAGGTCTAGTGATTGACTTGGTCAGTCTAAAACCTTCACTTGATGAAGCCTGTGTGTTGGTGGTGTATTTTGTCTCACAACAGTGATCTAGTGGAACCTTTTGCTTCACATATTATGCTTATTTAACCACATCAACACTGCATAAAGCTATACTGTTCAGCCTAAAACATTCTGGCCAAGACTTACTGAAAGATTATTTCAGTTGTATGAAGAAAGCTTGCAGTTGGGTGATATTAATTTGCAATTGCAAGATAAATTTTTAGCTTTCATATACATTACACATTCTACATAGGTCCTAATACTGCTAATACAAACCCTAGGAAACGGAGAGAAATGAATTTAACCTAAAATGATGAAAAACCAACAAACATTGAGGCAAAAGTCTGGTGTCTATTAATTTTGATGCAAAGGTTCAGTCTATTGGCTCACAAAGGCAAGGTTCATGAGTTGATAGGTCAAAATTCACCTAGATATAGTCAGTGTGAACTGAAAGCGACTGCTACTAGAAGTAATTACGTATCTTTTATACAGACATCTCTTGTATTGCCCTATCAAAGGATTACAAAGACTAAATGCTACACCTAAACCTCCTGCCCCTCTGCAAAAGACTCCAGTAACTTTTAAAATGGACAGACCGAGTCAGAAAGATAGAGACTATAGAGAGTAAGACAAAGAGATACAGGAAGACAGACTGACACTGTACTTACATGCATGAGGGAGTAGTAGGCTTGCTTCCCAGTGTAGAAAAGATAGTGGAAAGGGCGGCCGTCTGCGCCCCACTGCACCGCTGCACAAAAACACACAATTTGACACAATTTATAATTAAAGTGTTGTGTTAATTCTCAGTTATCACAAAAAAACAACAAACAAACAAAAGACTTATTTACATACCAGCCTGCTTCGGGAATATCAGATCTGGGTGCTGAAATACAAATATTAAAAAAATATGAAACTACATGTGTGTGTGTTGTTACTAACTCCAACACAGTAAGAGATTAGATAAGTGGATATGAAATAGCCTTAGATAGAGAGTTAAATCATACCTTCATTATAGGTCGAGCTCTCTTTTCAAACAGACCAGAGGGGAAGAGATATGCTATACACCTCTGCAAAGAGAAAAAATAAACAAATGGGAATTACTATAACATTATTAATTCAATTTCTCGCTGCTCTATTTGCACATTCCCAGTAGAAGGCACCAGGATATCACAGTGATATCATGCTCAAGTCAAGTCAAGTCAAAAGGCTTTTACTGTTTTTTATATATATATATATATATATATATATATGTGATGCAGTACACAGTGAAATGAAACAATGTTCCTCCAGGACCCTGGTGCTGAATAAAACACCGAGCTACAAAAGGCAACACAGAGCTAAGGGCTTCAATTTTCCTTTTAGGATAATTTGTTATTGTCATCTTTAACATATTTAAGAATGATCATTCCACTATATGAGACATCTTCATTCTGGGAAGCTGGAACATTATAGTTGTGTACTCTTAATGTGTTGCAAATCAGCCACGATAACTGCACATAGCTGAATACTGTTATATACTGTGTGATCGTGATTATCAGCACCAGGGCAGTGTTAACATCATTACCCTTCAGAAAAACAACAAACAAAAAAACGGCCATTTGTGAGAAAAAAAAAAAAAAGGAAAACAATGGAGGAAAAAAAGGTGAAAAGGAGCGAGATGAAGTGAGATGACAGCAGATGCAGTGGGAAAGGACACGCAGTCATGCATCACACTGTCAAAATGGGAAAATTAGAGGGAGTGTGGTGAAGTGAGTGCAAGCAAAGAAACAAGAGCAAGAAGCAAGCGGGAAGACAGAGGGAGGATGAGAGAAGGGGACGGATGCAGGATGCAGTGACAGATGAAGGCAGCACCTGTTAATACCTTGAAATGCAATATGGTGCAACTCCCAGAGGGAGGTGTAGCCTCATCACGCTGTTCTGCAAAACACTGCTGCCTAAACTTCGTACAAGGTGGCCAAACTTTGTCTGATGTTGTGGTGATGAAGAACAGACTTAACCGCAACTCCATGCCCACACTCAAACTTCCCCTTTTAGAACTTTGTCAGGGTTTTGCATTCATTCCATTTATTATACAGTATATTCCTTAAGGGCTGTGGCCAAAAAAAATGACACAGGAAGCAATGATAACTGTTTTTGGCTGTTGGGGTTGGTTCCTGTTCCAAAGAGTGCAAGTGCTTCCAATAAATGCTGTCCGTTTGGGCAATCTAGGCTCTTAAAGGGAACGCCAAACTGGCAGTCAGCTAAATGTTCTATGGACATTGTCACAATGTGACACATTTTTAAGGAAACCTAGATGTGGACACAGATCGCTAATGGAGAAGTCAGAACCAACAGTGGCAAGATACAACTCTGCAACATGACATGACTTCACAGGAGCTTAAAAAGGAATCCAATCTTTTGTAAGTAACACCAGATAGTGGGATAAGGAATCATTACACGATAAAGTCAAACAGTACAAAGTGTGTTGATGGGACATACATCATGACTATCACAGTATTTATGACTAGAATCTTTGACACGAGATTATCCACCTTGGACAGGGTGAGAATATGGCATAACTGTTGTATGCATATGTAGAATAACTGTTTCTTTAAGGTATCCAACGTGTGAACATCTCCAGCAACAGAACCACAAGCAACACGAGCTCAGAAACTCTGAGCAGAAGAAAGTATCAGGATGAATCAGGGAGATCTGGAGGGCGAGTGAAGCCACAGCAGTAGAAGTGTGTCCGGATATCAAGTCTTGAACACACATATTAGTTTTGCGCTGCATAACTCCGCACTGTACTGTACTTCACTCAGCATTTGTAAGCGTTTACACGTCCAGAGGCTCCAGAAATTGTCATCTGTGATGTCTTCTGTGTAGACCCCAAGTCCTAATCGCAATGCGACTTTTAACCAATTTAGTTTTAGTTTAAATGTAAATTACAGCTACATTCTGAGAGATAGTAATACTGAACTTGATGTAAAATGTGTGTTTTTAGTGTTGTAAATCATAATCACTGCCGTCACTTGCAAAAACTCAGTCCCATCCCTACATGCATGTGGAAACAAAATGATGTGTAGATGCAAGTTAAAAAAAAATAAAAGGGGGGTAAAATCTAAAACAAAATATAATAAAATGTTGCTGTGACTTCACAATCTTAGCACTGGCTCACTGCCACATCTGCTTTCACGGCAGAAGCGATCGCACATCTCAGTTATCGCTTAATGGATGTAAACGAGCTGGCGCGAGTGTGCCAATGAAATGAAAAGTTCAACAGTGCAGCTCTGCATGTTGGAACCCATAAGCGTCAGTGCTGCTTTTAGCGCAGTTGTCACCAGTCTTGGCATCACGTTCTGAAGTCTTCCACCCCACCTGACGGGATCGGAAACACGGAGCGAGACCGAAGACACCGTTCAAGACCGTATCTGTGCGTGACGGTGAAGGGAAGGCAGGTGAAGAGAAGGTGAATTACTTCCTGCTGGCACAGCTGTCCCACACCTCTGCTGCGCTCGCAGGAACATCGTGTCGTCCAGAGCTGGCAACCTGTTCGGTGCCCCGCCTCGTTGCCCGGCAGTCCAAACCATTCCCCGCTCGTCTGGCAGAGGCTTGGTGGGTGTCACTGCCTCTTAGCCACGCTGGCACTGAGGACTCAATTCATTAACGATGGTGGAGGATTGGGGATAAATGCAAATTGGGCACATTTGGTGTGATGAATCAATTACGGTCCAGAGAAAGGACGAGAGAGAAGCATTAAAGTATCTTTGAACATCGCCGTCTTCCCGTGACCGCCAGAGAGGCTTTAAATTGGCGTCTTCCCAAAAGCAAAGCTTTGGGCATCATGGCAGGTTTGGACCCAGATCCCAAATGAAACCGTAGCCAAACTCGATGGCCAGTGTTTATGTAAAAGTCTGATTTTAGAAACTTTCTGAAGCAACAGTAACACAGACTAACAGAAATTCACCTCAGACACAGACAAATAATCCATTCTATGAAATGATTAACAATTTTCTTGATAACCTTATTGTTCTGACATCTGGCTGTAACACAAACTATAGGTACTAGTTTTATTATTCTAGCTCTAATATGTTATTGTTCCTATAGGACAGCTCATACACAGGAACTTGTATGGCAGACATGCAACATAATCTAAACCCAATAATTGCTGTTGTTTAACAAAGAAAAACAATATAATTATTGATGTGGAGAAGCTTTCTGTTAGGAGATGTTTAACCCGGAGTCTCGGGTGTTTTATCCCTTATGTATTCAACATGCAAATTATAATGAAAAAAATTTCACTACATTTAAATTATATTCTTAAGGCAAGATGTTCACAAACGTTTCACAATGTTTCAGCACAGTTTTTTTTAAAACATAATCTAACTGTACTACTGTTAGGAATATTATTTCAACAAGTATACAATAACAAGTGGGGTATTCACTGAATTTCCAGAACTTTCCATACTAAACCATGTCCCCACAGCTGCCGATAGTCTGTTTCTGGCTAGAATTGGAATATTTATTAAGCATATACTTATAAAAAGCTAAAATTTACCCATGATATGACTATCGAGTTTTACCCTGTGCAACTGATTTGTTCATTTCTGGTGGCTGTTTAAACTAATTATGCACTTTGAGACTCTCTGGCATTAGTGTATTATTTTTTTACTATTTTTACTGGACAGAACCAATACTGCACTTTATGGGAAGATGATGAATAATCATCCTTCAGGATACAGGACCAGTTTCTTCATTCTTTACCTGAACGGAAACACATTTCAAAGTTTGTTTTAATGAACAGGTCTAGCAAAGTACACAAAATGGCCTACGATGGGAACCGCTCCAAAAAACCAGAAATAAACGGCCAAAAAGCCTCATTTTATGCAGAGAGGGTTGGCGTCGCCTTCAGCAGATGTACTCCAAAGGCCACTAGCTCTAGCTTTTAACTAATCACAGTTTTGAATGTGACAAAAGCTTGCAATTAGCTTCTGCCGTTTTAACCTGTTTAATGCGTTGAGTTGTGCCGTTTGAGAGAAAGAAACACGCGACTGGACGGAGTAGGAGTGTTGATCTTCTAAATATTCAGCATTTTATGTACATCTTTAATGGTCTCTCTCTGTTATAGACTCATAAAACCATAACAAATTTTCTGCCTCTCGCAGGCTTGACAGCCATTTGTTAGCGCTTTTGCATATTTTGGTGAGGTATATAACCTTAATTATATATAATCAGAATTATACTGCTGAATTCTCAGTTCTCTTTTATGGCAACATTATTACGAAGGTGAAATTAGTTGACAAAACATGGTGCATTGGATGATAAAACAAGTCGCATCATCACAAGGGTTGTGAATTGTAATTCCTGACCTCTGACCAGGAAAAAGTAAAGAAAACTCGGAAATCCTACTCAGAAACCCGGGAGGTTCTTCTCAACTCTGGGGTTCTCAGAATCAGCAGTAACCAAAGCAAAACTTACATTTAAATGGTTTATGCTGTACATTTATTATCTAACTATTTGCATGATCAATTATCCAACATTAAGACATATTAAGCTGTTAAATCTATAAAACTGATCACTGTTTTGAGAAGGAAATTGTACTCATCACTCATTACAGATGAGCACAGCTGGCTGACTTGTTACTAGCAAAAGACAACACGGAGGCATTTGTGGTTTTTCCCTCCACATGGCAGCTCTATTGCCTGGAGACTGAAAATGGCCTTAACCCTGGGCTTGACGGCCCATTTCTGAGGCAAGTCAAATGCAGCATCTGTAGATTTTCTCTTCCCCCTTTCCTACTGACACATTGCATCAACTGCAGCAGATTT
This sequence comes from Hemibagrus wyckioides, assembly GCF_019097595.1. Lineage (NCBI taxonomy): Eukaryota > Metazoa > Chordata > Actinopteri > Siluriformes > Bagridae > Hemibagrus > Hemibagrus wyckioides. Next base: position 26,071,480 of record NC_080720.1, read on the forward strand.
TAAGTAGCGTTTCAGTATTGTGTGAAGTGAGCCTGAACACTAAGGCAGATCACAGCGCTGTGGGTCCGCTATGATTTTCAAACTAGTGTAAAAATCTAGAGCAGTGGGTACTACAGACCGTTTCAGTCTTACTTTTAGAAGTTGTTGTGCGCTAAAGGAAACGTGGCAGTGACTTGTATTTGACGTGTGCGGACACAGAAGATCTGCGTTTTGTAGTTTCTATGTTTCTCAGTAACAAGCTGCTTTGTGAAGGAACCACTTCATATTATGAAGTTATAATGTAAGTGATAAGTGGAACTAACATTTTCCCACCACATTAAATATAAGTAAAGATAGAACAAAAGTAATGTTCATTAATAAATAAAACAACTCAACATCAATGGCACCAACTGACCAGTTTTAGTCCTTCTTGTTGTAATGTGTGTGCATCAAATACATTAAAATACTTCCAACAGGAAGGAAGATATTAAAGAAAAACAATCTTAGACATCTGACCTTGCTGTGACATTGACCCTGATTGGAAAAATCGCAAAATCAATTAATTACATTCATCCAATTGGTCTTGAAATATCACAATAATGAGAGTCTCAGCTGGACGCATGGATGGACAACCTGAAAACATAATGCCTCCCCCATCCACTATAGATGGTATAATTGTTGTTGGTAGAAGAGGAATAAAAGACTCTGGGATATGCAGTTCTAGGAAAGTAATCAACTTCAGCTTGGTACCAGCCACACAATGTGTTTCATTCCTTACATAAGATACAAAATATACTGTGTAATAGAAATGAAGTCAACTCATACCAAAGTTGATTCGTTTTTAATTTTTTATTCCCCCATCCCATATTATACAGCTATGTTTCTGGTCAGGAATTATTGGGACAGTTTCGTGTCAGACCCCTAGGGGGTCCTGGCATTAAGTTAATTTATTACTGGGTTATTCCTACGTGAGTGGTGCCATGCCCCTTCCTAATGCGTGTTCCCGCTTTCTCACCTGTCCCTTGTTTTCCTTTGATTTGCTGCTCTATATGTGTTTCGCCTGCTGTCTTGGTCAGTGCCAGCCATTATGCTTATATATGCTGTAAGGCTGGATGCTGTGTTATCTAGGATTTTATGTTAGAGTCATGTTTTGTTGAGGTTATTTGAGTTTCTTAGTCATAGTTATTATTTATTTCTGTTACATTTAATGTAATTTTGTTAGTTTTATTTAGATAAATAAAAGCAGTACATCAACTGGATCCCTGCATTTGGGTCTAATCAGCTACTGTGGACAATCGAGCTTAGGGCAGATATCCGGGTTTGATCCCCGCCATTGGCAGTGTCCATCCTGCTCATTACAGCTTACAAACTAACTAACATTTAATCTGAGAGCAATTCAGACACTAAAGATACACATTATTTAAACTTGATCCTAAAGCAATTGGTTCATTTTTATTCAAATTGTTTACTCAAAACGTGAGTTGTCATAATAATTCCCAAATATTAAAGTCAGATATTGCAGTGAATTGTACCGATTATAGATACATCATCAGGTGTGGTGTTAAAATGCCATTTACGCATGCATCAGCTCCAGTCTGATGTCTAGATATTATAAGCATCAGATTTATGGTTTATATGTGGTGTTAAACTCTCTGCTCATGTTGTGAGCACAACACATATATCTAAAGCAAAAATGTGCGTCTTACGTCTATGTCCTCCTGCGTGAACGTCTCGGGATCTTCTCCCATCATGTTTGCCAGGTGCCGTTTGCCGATATTAAACTCATCTATTTGTTTCTTAATGTACTCCTCTGAGAACTTTTCAGGCCCAGCTGCCGCCAGGTTCTTCCTCCATGCAGCTGAGGACACACAGATCTGCCTGCTGATTACCTACAGAGATAAAAAAAAACAAAAAGCCATTAAACAGTAGCTGTAAAAGATCAGTACAGTATTTATTAACAAGATATTACTCAAAAAAAAAAAAAATACATGTGGCTGTGTTTCACAAATTTACATTTGCCATTTATAGTCCTCCAACACTGGATGTATATAGTATGGATTTTTTTTTTTTTTTAAACCCCAAACATCCTCTTTTCTTTGGGATTCAAACTCGTGATCTCTTGGTAAAACGGAGAACACTTTCCATTTTCAGAGTAAAAATTAGCTAGATAGTTATGTTTAAAGTGAAAAGGTTTTCTCCATTTTAATGGAATGCTCCATTTTCCTGAACATCTCCAGGGATGTTAGACACAACTAGCCTTCTATATAGATGATCTAATCTATTTTAAAATATAGTGTGGGGAACAAAACGCTCATTTCTGATGCTACATACCAGGGTTTTTTTGTTTTTTTTGCACAGATTAGGGCAAGTAGAGGGGTCAAATCACTCATTGTCCCTCAAAGAGACACTACCGAGTTCATCAATAATGGATGATTCAAACACCACAACAAGGATAAATCAGCTTACTATTATCTACCATTCACTAGCTTCCCACTATACTATAGAATAAATAAATTTGTTTAGCAAGGGAGAAAAAAAAAACAGCTAAAACACCCACAGTCTTCCAAACCTTTTCCTCTTATAGTGTAATACTGGACTTTCTGGACAGTCTCTCTCACATTTGTTATGTTTACACTCTTACTCTCTCTTCTGGCTGGCTGTGGCTCCTGACAGTCATCCTGTAGCCAGACTTCGATTGTGCTTGAAGTTTGGCCATTATATTTGATGCATCTACATTGCATACAGTGCTGACTGTATTAGATTATTAGATAATATTATGGCAGACTCACAGCATCTCATGAACACATCATACTAGAATTTTTTTCACCCACTGTCTCAATAACTATATATATAATAAATAATAATAATAATAATAATAATAATAATAATATATTATTTATATAATACTGAAATGCTAATGAAATAACTGAATTATTATGGTATATGTACTTAAATACAAACCTTTTGTCACTCAAAAGACTTTATTAAAAAATGAGCTTTGTCACCGAGAGTTAGCACAGCACAAGGGCAACACGGGCTGTGTCCAAAACCATACATTGCAGCACTAACTAGGACGGCAGAGTGTAGTGCAGTGTCTCACTATTCTAGCACACTATCTAGTACTGAAATATGTGCTTTAGGATGTGACCTGTCATCTGCAAACAGCGCCGCTAAGTCTTACAGCAAGCGATAAGCCAAAACAAATCTAGCTTTTAAAATTTATATAAAACAAAAGAAGCGCTTTTTACCTGTCGGTTCATGTTTGACGAAGAAATAAACGAGGTCCAATTGCATTTGCCACATTTTAATAAAATGTTCCGCACGGCTCTACCACTGGACGCAGCCATGTTGGATTGCAAAGCGCACGCTTTCACAGGAAATAGCCTCTTCGTTTTAGTGGTTACGTCACTTCCGTTTTTCGATGGTAGTTGTTTTAGTCTAGTTTTGTGTTTGCAGGATTAAGCATGCCATTTTTATTTCTTTAATTAGTTTGAATTTGCATTTCAAATTTTTATTTTTTTTATTTCATTTTTATTTATGAAATTTGTTTGTCTTAAAATGACGCCTGCAGTGTTATGTTTAATTTTTAATAAGTTCAATTGAATTAATTTGTAAAAAGCTTTTTGACATTGTCTCAAAGCTGCTTTAAGAAGTATAGAAATATTACTGCAAAGGCTGCACGTTTTATACATTTTTGGGGCACTTGAATTGATTAATCTCGGCATTTGTGATTTTATTGTTGTTGTTTTCTACAATAATCTGTACGTCTGCTAAAAAATAGAAATGCAACGGTTTTCTAATTTTTGAAGCCAGCGACCCTTCTAACTACAAAATATATTCACAGACCCAGTAGTATAGAATTATACACATAATTCAGTTGTAAAAATCAGCAGTTTGAGCAACAGTAGCTCATCTGTTGGATCGGATCATACGGGCCAGCCTTCGCTCCCTACGTGAATCAGTGAGCCTTGGCCACCTTTGACCCTGTCTCCGTTTCACCACTGTTCCTTCCTTGGACCACTTTTGATAGATACTGACCACTGCACACCGGGAACACCCCACAAGAGCTGCAGTTTTGGAGATGCTCTGATCCAGTCTTCTAGCCATCACAATTTGGCCCTTGTCAAACTCACTCAAATCCGTACACTTGCCCATTTTTCCTGCTTCTAACACATCGACTTTGAGGACAAAATGTTTACTTGCTCCCTGATATATCCCAGCCACTAACAGGTGCCATGATGAGGAGATAATCAGTGTTATTCACTTTATCTGTCAGTGCTCATAATGTTATGGCTGATCGGTGTATACCTCAGCACTACTGAATTGTTGGATCTGATTGGTCAGCAGGTTGATTCATTTTTGGAATTAATCAGCTGACAACAGTGCTGGAGATTTGCATGGCATTTACTCTACATAATCTCCGCATAAAGTTTAATAATAAATGGGTTTTTTAAAAAGTGCTTTCATTTAACAAAATAACATTTAACACTTAAATAATTGATTATGCTGATTTCTGTAACATTTTTTGAAAAGAGTTTTGAAAAAACCTTAAATTTTCCAACACTGCAAAGTTTTTTAGGATGGATGGTATTGTATTTTGTTTTCGGTTTCATCATAAGTTGCATTTAATGTCCTCTTAACTTCAAGAGGATGTGAGGGAAATACTGCTTATAGTAAGGTAAGTGCAAATTAATAAAACTATACTAAATACTATACTAAATAGATAAAAAAAAATGTACAAGTTAGTACTTCAGGTTGGTATCAGTGTGCCACTTTGCATCAGGCTGCATCACACCAAAAAGTATACAAAAATACCTCACTGTTAATCATTTTCCTATAACAACGCCCTATATCATGTTTCATTCTTTACATATTAAACACATAAAAACAAGTTTTCTTCATTCTTTGGAGTCACAGTGTTGATGTGGACAAGTAATAATGTAACTCCAAACTGATCGTAGTTTGATGATGTATCCAAAGTAAGTTTTGAAAGCAGTTCTGTGTTTGCGCCTGAAATTCTATTTTTCTTCACTACTTAGCTATTTATTAGCAACAGCAATCACAAGGCTGTGATCCATAGGCATGTGCTGTGTTACAGATCAATGCTCTGCCATCACATGTACCACCGTGATGGAGCTGGAGCTTGTGCTGAGACATATTCATCAAACCGAATGGCTGCTTGCCTCTGGCTCGTGCTAGACCACGTGCGACGCTCGTCAGTGCCATGATGAACTGTGTTTGTGCTCAGACTTTAGCTACAAGCACGTCGTGGCTCTCAAAGACAAATAGACCTGACCTCTGGTCTCTAATTCACTGTAGGGGGTTAAGGGGGCTAGGCATAAATCATACATTAGCTAAGACCTAGCTGAGATAACACAGGACTAGCTGGCATGGCGTTTGTATTTTGTGTGGCTCGAGAAATGTTACCTTTAGGTCTCTTGGGTAAACTGTGAAACTATACACCTGTGTTAGAGCTGAACATTTTCCAGAAGTCCTCCATGTTTGTTTTGAGGTTTAAAGGAATTTGTTTCTATTTAAAAAAAAAAGGAAGAAAAAAGGTTCCAGAGTGTAGAATAAAGTATGAATTCAGCCACTGACTGTTCACTTAATGAAATGAAAAGTAATTATGTGCTTGTGAGGTACACAAAAAAAAGAGGTAGTACCAGATTACTGAAACTATGAGTTCTGCTCAATTCGCTTTATTTCGTCACACTCCCATGCCAGTTTGATTTTTTAGGATTAAAAATTAGTATTGCAGACGTCTATGGCTTGGTTGTCTTCTCTGAGGATTAATCAGCATTCTCCTTCGCTCAAGGAATTTTGGAAACGTGGGCTCAGTCCAGTAAGCAAGTCATTAATACTTGAAAGGCAAAGGAAGCGTGTCTGTTTGGAGAACATGAGTGGAATGCCAGAATCCGTGGAATGAATTGTGGTTAGCGTTGCCATTTGTGAAGCATTTGAATATTAAAAAAGAAAAAAAAAAACGAACGAACAAAGTCAGAGTGAGAGAGATCTGCTGAGCCTTTAGTGGTTGTGGTTCAGAGCTTATTGTAATCACAATTTTCACAGTGCTTTACAGCGATTTCCTAATATCCTTACTGGCTCGTGCCAGGATAAGCGCATCTCACCGTCTCGCCTTAAAGCTGTTATACTACTTAGCTCTGCTGAGTTATGGCCAACACAATCACAATCACAGGGCAGCATGCTCAGAGCTGCTTTTCCGCTAGCATTTTTCCACCATTCATGCGCAATTCAGCCCTAAAAAACCATCTCAATAACAAAAAATACTGAGCTTTAGCCAAGAACTCGAGTGAACTAACGTGAACCAGATTTGGCTGCATCAGGATAAAGGCATAGCAGTGGATTAATTGATTACACTACCATTAATCTTAAGCTTTTATACATGAAACACATCCATAAACAGATGTGATTGTCGAGGGAAATTAAGTTGGATATCAAGGGATTGGTTGAATCAGTTGGTATAGTTTATGAGCAAAGTTTGTGAATACTGAGAACCTCATGTGAAGGACACATATACCACAGTTCTCCTGAATACTCGATTCTGATTGGTTTATTAGTGAATTCTCTCTAACAGCAAGTAGCTTGGCTGTATCGATTATTCATAATACTGTCTTAATATGTAATGGTTTCTATAAGAAGAACGTACACAGGGACTTGAATGGAGGACGCTGATGTGAACTGAAGGTGTTTCCCAAATCGCACTCGTGAGTGCACTATTCTTTGGCGTTTTGTAGTACTGAATTTTGAATACTGAAAATTCTATCAGGAGGATGTGCACTTCAAGTACCTGGATGAACAAAGTGTGGAATGTTGAACACTTCATGTCCTCAACAGTCACAGCTTTGCTATGGAGCAGAAGAGGGGCGGGGCTACCAGGTGCTGATGCTAGAATTTTTTGTTTCCCAGATGGCCGACGACACGCCGGTGAACAAGACATCTTACAAATGTCTCTTAAATGATCCCACGTTGTGTGATGCATTTTCACCTAAAAATTCACTATATTCTACTAAAGCTAGTGACATAGCATTATTTCTGGTTAACAGAAAAAAATTTGAGATGATACTTCTCTCTAAAATTCATACACTAGATGGTAGAGTACATAGTGCAGGGTGTATGACATTTAGGACGCATCTTAAGACTAAGATGCTAGAAAGTTTCTGTTATTTGGAAAGAGTCTCCAGTGTCAGAGCTTTTTAACCATCAAAGGTGATGGTTTTCTATTGTAGTCTATACGATGGAGGGATTTATAGTTTCTGGGTAACATCCAAACTGCATGTCTTTGCCTTATTAACCTCAAGAGAGATATGCTGATGAGCAAATGACTGTTTAATCCTACTATTCTAACATACAAAGAAATAAGAGAAATAAAAAGTTCCACTTCATGTCACATCACACCTTCATCGGTTATTTTCCTATAACAGCGTGCCCCGTCGTGTTTTATTCCTTACAAGGCTAATAATGAATCAAATCCAACCTCTAATTCATCAACTTATTGATCGACACTCAGACATGCTCTTGTGCCCAAAACTGCTGGAAGGGAGAGAGAGGAAAAAAAAAGGTGGACCAAAGATAGAAAGAAAGAAAGAAGAAGAGAACTGCACAGATGTGGTGTGCGTACGAGCTTGTACGCATATGTGTGTGTGTGTCTTTGTCGTTGGTGCCAGTGAACTGTTCTTGCCCCAGGGCCATTCAGCCAACCTGCTCCCCCCGCCGTCCTCCGATGACTCTGCCCTGTGTGAACCAGCACATGTGCCTAAGCCAGCGATGATTGGCTTCTTATCTGCAGGGAGCGCTGCAGAGGGAACGCCGTGATTGGAAAAAAAGCAGCCGCGGGACACGAGCGAGGGCCACATGGTGTCCTTGCCTCAGCATGGAGCCGTCCTGAGACCCTGAGCACGGTAATTCACGCAAGACCTGCATGGCCCAGGAGACAACGACTGAATAATACCCTCCCTATAAACACACACACACACACATCAACCAAAGCCGGAAGGGAAAAAAAACGCAAGGACAAACAAATGATATGTATCTGTAGACACAAAAGGACAATCCAGAGAGAAAATGCTGGGATTAGCTGTGTGATGGTATACCAGTGTGGTGCTGTAAGCTGATAAGAGAAACTGAAATAGGTATTTCTTTAATGTTATTTTATAACAGTCAGATCTTCTTTTTTTTCAGAGCATCTCTAGATTTTGTGCAAATAAAAAGGCCAAGCATCATTTTAAATAAGTCTTCCATTTTTATTTCATTTATTTCTTAAACTGTTGTTGCAGTGTGTCTATAAAAATCTTATTATCCTTTTTGTAAAATTTCAGATTTGAATGAGAAAACCTGTTAAAACTAGCACAGCTCATAATTTTAACCATTCTATTCCTATCAGCTTGTCATTTCTTTTTGTCATTCTTTCTGACATCAAACATCTCCACATATCCATGTCTGTTATTTATTTATCTGTTTTTTATTTGTCTGTTTCATGAACAGATTTTCCATGCTGTTTCCTACTGCAGAGAACAGCCAGCTCCTTTTTTAAAGTATTATTTTGAGCAAGAAATTGTTGATGTGTAGTCTAATCATCTGAATCATAATGCTTATACACCTCTTCCCATCCACAGAGAACACTTAACCCAGCTTTCAGTATCTGCCCTCAATGCAAATTGCTCCTCGGGTTATCTGAAAGTGACTCCTAGAGAGTTGGCTTTTAATTGATAGCAAAAGTGCCGTAATAAATAGAGACGTTCGGCTGAGAATTGGAGAGAAGCCGAACCGCCAGCCGATTACCTGCTGGACTCGGGCCTCATCAATATCAGCCTAATTACAAAGCAGTTGTGGCAGTGTGTGAAACCAAACGAGCAGCGCGGTAGATTGGGACGTGGCCACGGCCATCCGTAGATATTACGGATTTTTGGCTAGAGAAAGAGGAGGAGGAGTAGGAGGGAGCTACCTGAGTCTGTGGTGATAAAGGAAAAATGAGGTGATTTAGATCAGATGGGTGCTCTGCTTATGCCAAACATATCAGTTATCGTCACCTCATGTGATTGATAATAACAGCCAATCAGAGTCAGTTTGACTACATTTGAAGATTTTCTTTCCTGCTCTATATGTCATGTATTTCCTTCTGTTTCAGGAAAAAAATAAAACACTCGCCTTTACAGTTCATTACAGACTGCATATAGACATGGTAGACTCTCTCTCTCTCTCTCTCTCTCATCCTCAGATGGAACCATTTTTCTGTCTGAATACCCCCCTCCCCTCGTCCCCCCACACCCTCTTCACCAGAAGAGTTGCTGTATTGGGTTTCCATCCTGAGACGAGCTGAGGGTTACTTCCCTATTTCCCATGGATAAAAAGACCAATGTCTTTTTTTCCCCCTCCTCTCCAGTCATGTGTCTAACCTTTTTTTCCCCAGGTGAGTGTCTGAGAAGGAGGGGCAGCTAGAGGAAGGAAGCCATTACTGCACAACGTGGTGCGAGGGGCCGTGGGATGCAGCTGCTAGACGCTTGGGAGGAAGAGGTCCGGGAACCCAGACAGGACGAGAGTAACCCTAGACTCTGGAAAGAGCCGAGAGCGACCGAAGAAAAACTTCCTATAGCGCCTCATCCCGCTGTGCGTTCGCCTCTAATGGCCATCGGGGTTTCCCTTGGGTCCTTCCACTGCCTCCTACCCTCAAAACTGCTTACATATTTAACGTTCTCATGTTTTGCTCCGTGAACATAATTGGCTCCTGATGCCGCTTTGCAGAGAAAGGGGAAAAAATCATCTGAGAAAACCGCATACATAGTTTGGCATGGCAGATGTGCAAAAGAAGCCCCTCTGCCTAATTATAAACACTTTGAACAACAAAGCAGCCACTGATGATCTTGATGATGATGATGATCATGATGATGATGATGATGTCAGTGAAGAAATCACCAATCAAGCCTAAAGAGTGGCCTCTGAAAGAGAGGAGGCTAATAAGAGTCGAGTCTGAAGACCATCCTTTCTCTGATGAGAGGACAGGAGCTCTCTAGCTACCGCTCAACATCTGTGGAGGCAATTTAAGCCCACCGTGAAAGGTTAAACCACTAAAATCTAATATTTGCCTGGAGGGGGTCAAAGCTCCGCAATTACCAGGTCCACTCGGCCCGGGCTAATCAGCTGACATCGGGGGCTTGACGGGCTCCTGATCAGAACTCCTGTTCTTCTCGCTCGCTCTGTTTACTTATTAAATTCCATCTTGCGTTCAAGGAGCCATGCAGCAAGCAGCCACACTTCACAAGAACTCCCGTTAATCAGTAGTTTTGCTCTTGGCCTGTGAGAGGAAAGAGCTAAATCTGGCAGTTATTAACACATCCATTGCTTGCCCAGATAACACAGACCTGCAGCTGGTAAAAACACTGGCATATCCAAAAAAATCTCTGCATTTTTTTCTCCCTTGTTAACAAAGTGTACACTTTAAAATAGTTGTTTGAAACATGCTCGGCTTGGTACTTGTTGCTGTTTTTTCCCTTCTTTGATACCCATAGCCCCTTGATTGAAAATCAAATATGGGATTAGCATATAATGCATTATGATTGTCTAGGCTACACCCCTTTTTGAACAAGGCTTGGGGAACAATTACGGTAATTAAACGTGCCCGTGCTGGAAAAAAAAAAGATAATTATGTCCTTTGTGTATTACACCAATTAATTACTATTATTTCAGGGAATAAAGCCTGTAATGACTTGGGAATGAGCACACAGTGTGGTTACTTATGTAGTGTGAAAGAGGGTTCTTGCAAAGTTTTTTTTCTCTCTAATATTTTTGTTTGGCTTTAAAAAAAAATCCATCAGGTTTTGTTAAGTCAATTAAATACCAGGCTCTAGGACCATCATGGCATATACAGGGCAACACAGGGTTTCTGTATACAAACTATATTATGTGCAAATTGCATTACAAGTAATTAAGTCAGGACAAGTTCTAGTTAATGTAAAGTTAAGGGATATCTAAATGAGCAGTCAAAGTGCAAAGAGTTTTTCCCCCCACTGCGAACTTCTATAAATATAAATGGGATTGGAAATAAATCTACACACCAGTGCAAACTGCTGTGTTTCCTGCTCTTGCACACACTCAGTTAGGTTGTCAGTCATTGAGGGTGGTCAAACTTGAAGGTGGTGTGTATTTAAGCACACCAGCCCTTAACTGATGACCCGGATGAACCTACTAACTCCCTCCTGCTATCCTCAATTCGCTGCTTTCCAAATTACAAACACTGAGTTTAAAAGCTAAGCTAGAAACATGCCCATATGCTGTGGTTTCAGGCATTAATGCCTAAACTGAAATACCTGTGTCCAGTCATTAGTAATCTATTAAACCCTGCAACCTGAAATGGTTAACAATGCAACCCTTGGAGCTAAACAGAGCTCGGCTCAGCTCTCTACCCTAAATCCCTGCCTGGTTAATTAGAAACTAATCCCAGCACACACCTCCCTTCTCCCCCCATCCATATACACACACATACACGTATATACACACACTCTCTGTTCCTCTGAATATACAGTAATTCTGTCAGCCAGCATGTCCTCACCCTCCCCAGACATACTGCCTAATCCATGCATGTATCAGAAAGCACATGTTTATCCAAGCGACAGGATGAGCTCGGCTCTGTGTGGGACTGCGTGTGTTTGTGGGTGTCATAGGCACGCTTGTGTATATGTTAGGACTGGTCCTTCTCTTGCACTTCCCTTGCAAGCGGTATTGACAAATCCATCAGAGGAGGCGACGGCCAAAAGTCTTTCATACGCCTGGAGATGTCAGCGGACTCCAGAGGACGAGGCCACGTCGTCATCGATTCTCCAGTCATCCTTGCCTTTCGTGCTAAATGTATTCCTCTTATTCGTGAGCGAGGCTGTTTAAC
>NC_080720.1:26420851-26428351 GCF_019097595.1 Hemibagrus wyckioides
AATGAATGTGAGGTGATCCCAGACAGAAAGAACTGAATGACTATGAAGAGGTTATAGTATTAACACACTTTATAGCAATTTACATGGTTATTTAAATGTAAAATACTTATTTTAATCTTAATAAAATAACAATTAAATTGAATATAATGACAATTTAACGTTATTTTAAATGTCATTAAATGTTTTGCTTTTAATCTGTCTTTAAATGAATTTCTAATAACGTATATAATAAGAAGTCTCTGTTCCCCTCTCTCCCTCTCTCTCTCTCTCTCTCCCTCTCTCTCTCCCTCTCTCTCTCTCTCCCCCTTCCTTTCTCTCTCTCCCTTCGAGCTGTCTCGGCTTGTTATGTATTCTCTTTGAGGTACTGTGTCTGACAGTAGGATGGCTCCTACTTGATATGTGGTGCACGCATTAATTTAGTTGTTGGGTTCCTGCGTATGTCAGCACAGAGCTTCATTAACGCTGTTTGTTTTATTACAAAAAGCAAAGACAATGCACAAAAAAAAAGGAAAAAAAAAGAAAAAAGAAAGTAGGAAGGCTAAGAGGCTGACGACTGGAAGTAAATGACCACACACAGGCTAAGAATCACAAGAGCATCTGTTGAATTCAGGCCCAAAAGTAAGAAATGTCCTACATGGTTTTAAAAAGATTATGTGAAATTATGTGAAAATCTGTGTATGCATGTGTGTGTGTGTGTGTGTGTGTTTTAGATCATGTGAAAGAATGACTTGTCAAATAGATGAATAAACAATAATCATACTTGAGTTTTTTATTAAATACAAAACTCAAAAAGTATTGTGAAAATGAAAAAATCATATGAAATAATCACTTGTGAGTTCAAGCATGAAAAACATACACTACATTTTACATTCCACATGTGAAAAATGTCTGAAGCTTGAATCTGAATACCAGGTGGATAAATTTCATGTGAACCTTTTCTGTTAGAGGAGTTTATTTTTTAAGAAGACAAAGTAAGAGAATGTGCCCATGATTGACTAAATCACACATGAGCAAACAAGATGGAGAAAGAAAGAGTGAGTGAGGAGAGGATGTGCTTTCATTCCAGGAGATGTCATGCTGTTGGGCTCGGCTGCCACCCCCTCCATGCTCATGTGTGCCAACCTCGCGCCAGCAGCCTCTCCCCTCACCCGGCAGATGCTCCTCCATCCAGCCTAGCAGACAGGCATCACTGTGCCAACGCACACTCACCCGCCTGCGTGAGGAGAGGATGGCAAGGACAGATACAGCGGGGCACAGGCGCACACAGCAATGCCAAATATAGCGCTAACTCCCACTATTCGTACAGAGAAACACATCCACGTCCCTTTCCTGCACTAACACCCCCACAGGCTCTGGAATATTCCGTCTCCCATTATCCAGTAAGTGTGTGACATGTGAATTGTAATTAGTAGCTGTGGGGTGAACAGAGAGCACTTGGGGGCTACAGGAGAATGCCAAAAGTCTTTGGTCTTTCTCCAGATCTTCATGTTTGGTTTAGCCACGCCTATGTTCAATGCTCCTCCCTTTTAGTTATCTTTCAGACTCGTCTGTTTTGTCTGTCTTTTCCTTTTGTTATCCTTATACACCTGTTACTATAACTAGCTGGACCTGGAGTGGCCATACACTCCTAGCTGCACTAGATTTGGACCGGACTGGACTAAGGGTGGAGACAAAACTTGCTGGTTTCAGAAGCAGAGTCTGCTCTAGAATCGTTTCCCACCTTTCCACAGCAAAAACCCAGCTCTCGGCCAGCAAACTAGGTTTGTTTTCCGGACTAAAATGCCGCTCTAAGGTCTAAGAACTGGCGACACCATGGGCATGGGGGCAACATCATTTCATTGCCATGACAACAAGAGCATGTTATTTTCACAACCTAAAATAAAATGTGCACAGTTGAACCTGTTCGCACAATTCACATGACTCAAATGACATAAAAAGTCATGTAGTGTAAGGATAAATTTAGAGGTGTTCCTACACTTCCTTATGACTTCATTTGCATGAAATCTGACCACTTTTTTTCCTTTTTTCCCCCGTAATCAATGTTGGAAGTGTTTAGCAAGAGTGGGTATTATTCCCATAATTTAGTGAAACATTTCTAGCGAAAAGGACACAGTAAAACTGCTAAAAGCAATAAAAAGTAACTGCTTCCTGTGTGTAATAATTGGTACTTGTTTATTATGTTGTGTTGTGTAAAGTAAAGTAATAATTAAATAGTAGTATTGCAGGTATTAGTGATACTCCTAATTGTAAATAACAACCTTTATATTTATTACATTTTTTTGCATTACTGTAGCAGACCAGACCATGGTAGCTATATTTTCTTTGTGGATGTTTGTGAATGAAAGCTCATCTGCATTTAGCATTACAGATTTACTGGCACATTTGTACTGCAATAGCTACAATCTCCCTAAATCCTGAGCCAAAACACCTGCTGTTTATTATAAAAGTTGAATCATATCAGAGTCCAAGAGCACAGTGTGTCCTCCTAAAGGAAGCCAGCAATATTAACAGCTGGTTAAATTATTAGTCATAGCAATGTTTATGTTCTTCTGCTGATAGCAATAGATGAGAACAGGTCATGGAAATGTGTCTCGATAAATGTGTTCTATGCTTAATGCATCACTGGCAAGTTTCGAGCGAGGCATACATGCAGCCATTACTCACTTCATCATTTCATATATTTATTCATCATTTGTTTAGCTAATTGGGAATTAGTACATAATATTAAACACCGCTTTAGGATAAATTGCAAAATATACACTCAGCTTTGCTTCCTGATTTTTTTTTTCCTTCTTTTTATTTTAATGTAGCCTCGCTGTGATTCAGATGTGCACGTGAGGTCCTGTGTTACAGCGTCTGTGGTCAGTGGCTGCTGTGATTAAATGCAGTAGAGTTTTAAGCAGTGGAGTACAAATGATGCAGAAGCAACACTGTTGTTGAAATAAATTGAATTGAGAAACAAATTATGATTGGTTTTGTTAATATGATCAGTTCTAAAAAAAAAAAAAAAAAACAGATGCAATTCCTGAAAACATTCCTTGAACCCACACCTTTCCACATGCTTAGAATAAATAGTGCATGCTTTCACCGTGCATACAGACTCTAAAGGACAGGGTTATTCTAATAAAGAGGGTTAACAATGGAAGCTTGTGCACTGGTGTGTGTTAGGGATGGAATAATATTAAAATAATCACTATTTATTAACTGTACGACCCAGCATTGTCATTTTAAATGTTTGAAAACAAAAATTGTTGACAGATGCAAAACAATGTTTATTTGTTGGCATTTCTTGATCAATTCCTGTTCAATAAGCTCCTTAGACTTATTATTGCACCTAATAGTCAACAATGGTAACACCTGTAGAGGCCCATTGGGGATGAATACTCTACAGAGCACATTGCAAGTTTATAAATCTTATAAGTTTCACAAACACACGCAAAGTGTAAGCACAGGCAGTGTATCTATGATGTATATCTGTTTTAAGGTACAGTATACCAGTGGGTATACTGTACCTGGGTCGTTGACCGGAAGATTGGGGGTTCAAGCCCCAGCACCACCAAGTTGGGCCCTTGAGCAAGGCCGTTAACCCTCTCTGCTCCAGGGGCGCCGTGGCTCCATGGCTGACCCTGGACTCTGACCCCAACCTCCAAGGATGTGATATGCGAAGAAAGAATTCCACTGTGCTGTAATGAATATGTTAATGAACAGTTACTTTTTCAAAGAAAAAGAAGACAAATGTCTCTCCCTTTTCCAGTTGTTGTAGTTGGACTGGAAATGTTGCTACGTTTTCCTGGCGACCCTGATTAACCATATTAGCTCTAGAGGAATCACAACTGCTGTATGCTCGGCAAGCTTCCAGACTGTATGCTGCATGACTGCCTATTACGGGGTTACTCTAAAACTTCACTAGATTGTAGCCAATAATATAAATCAAGCGTGATAGCCTCTCAACTTTATTTCCTTTGAGTCTTTGTCATTATTGATGTCGTCTTGCCTCAACAAAATTTATGGTCACGAGCTGCTGCTGCTGCCGTAGTGGCAGAACAAACCGATTAGAAAAACTGCTTCATTTTTAATACAGACCTTCATAGGGGGTTGTGGGTTTTTACCGTAGGTTATTAAAACAAAGCCCAAAATTGTTTTTTTTTTCTTTTTTTCACTTTTGTCAGGCAGGTTTGTGAGTAAAAAAAAGTAATACATTTGTGTTTTTTACACAATATATAGTATAGTTAATGGTATAAATATTTAGCATTTTCTTGTCACAGTGTATCATCATACTAAGCCATGGTTACATATAAGTACACACTCACATGAGTAGAGGAGGTGTGTGCGTGTGTGTAAGCCCCACAGAAGCTTAGGCAGGGGCCACTGTTATCGATAACCCTGCGGTGAGCTCTGCAGCACGGCATTGTGAGTCCAGACTTCAGGGACTACAGATAATGGTGCAATGCCGGTGCTTAAATCTCAGTGAACCAAAGCCGAGCAAGTAATTAGCACTGCAGATCCACACAGGAGGTGCTAATCAGAGCTAATGCCGATTCTCTCGGCCACAGCTAACCCACTAACCCCTCGGCTGTCCTCCATTCAGCTCCGCTCCATAGAGCTGAGCAACACCAGAACAGTGTTGGGCCCTATGTTTCCTCAAAGAGAGTGAGAGCGAAAAAAAAGGATAGGATTCTCATTTAGCTGTGGTGTCGAAGGACAAAGATGGTACTCTGTCCTGTCATTGAAGGTTCATTAGAAGAACAATAGTGGCCTGGCGATTTCATTAGCAGAGGTTAATAAGCAGGACTGGGGCAATTCATTACCCACGTTGCTCTCTGTGTTGTGGGTAGAGAGGGCCAAGAGTTCAGAGCTTCTTCTTGCTTCTTTAACAGGCATGATTCACACATTCACTCACATCACGTGTAAGCAATCCAAACAAAATTAAGATGCACAAAGACTTTCTTCAAAATTTAACACATAAAGATCTGAGATCTTTTTAAAAACAATACTAATTAATGAACGAGTTGCCAGTTTCTGTCAGTTCCTCAGTATGGGTTTGTGTTGACAATGAATTACGCTGTTAAATGCAAAAAAAAAAAAAAAAATGATAGACAGGTATACTACAAGGATATGATATATCCCACGTAGGCAGAACAAACAGCAGAGCGAAGGAAATGAGTTATAACACGCAAAGAAAACATCTCCTTCAGCTCTCGCTAACATCTCTACCGTCAAAAACACCGGGTGTGAAGATGCTCCCACACACTCTGGCAAGACCAAGGTGGCTGCATTAGCCCAGATGTTCTGGTAGACTGTCTGTACTTCATTTATTCAATGTACACACACACACAGTTCCTGTCATTTCCTTTAGGCAGATTATGCAGGCAGCCAGCAAAGAACTGAGTAATGGGCTGATACAAGTTCTCAGAAACAACACACACACAGAGACAGCTGTCACAGTGTTACTACTGTCAGAAAAAGAAATTATCAAAGTTTTGCATATAACGTGTTGTAGAAAATCATATCAACACTACAGCAATTAAACTTAATATGCAATTTTATTGCTGATTGCCTGGTAGACATTATTATGGGACACCTGTAAACTGATGCAAGACAATGTTTTCGTTTGCGCTCTTTGCTATCATGGCAATAAATGACAGTTAAAACGTATTGACCCGGATTTCAAAATCAGCCTTAAATTGTACAGAGAGAACAAAACGTGAAGCAGGCGAGAAGCACTAGAGAATTCTCAGATGCTTCATCCTATAGGCCCTCCTTCTCTTCTTGGATGACCAATTGGTTAAAAAAAAAAAATCTAATTTTACCATCAATGAATTTACTCTTTATTAGCTGTCTGTGCTCCCTGCAGTATACAGCAGGGGGGAAAGGTGTGATGAATGGATGGAAGGTCATTCAACTTTCAGGATTTTTTGACTTTCAGGACTACTAATAATAGACAGATGAGGATATTTATTTAGTACATGATAGATTTGTTTAATGATTAAATGATTTATTTAGAATTCTAGTAATGCTACAGTTTAATCTATGTCTGTAATGTATCACTATACTTCAGTATGTTTTATATAATACCACACTATTGGCAGCACATTTCTGTTTGCTCTGATGATCATTAAATCTCTTATTTTTATTTATTTATTTATTTTAAAAAAAAAAATTTTTTCATTTTTGATTGTACATGTAAGTGAGCACAGTGTCAGGTGCATAATAGTAGCCTGAATTACGAGTAAACAAAATATAAATAAATCATGGTGTAAACAAGATAAACCCTCTCCATTTAAAAAATAAATAGTGCTCACAGCTTTGCATCATGTCTGCTTTTTTTTTTTCTATCTTTATTTCAGGACACTTTGTTGATCTCTCAACCTCTGTAACAACAGCGAGTAATCCATTTTGACCCATTTTGAGAGAATGACCAAATTGGTGGACAATAATGTGACACCAATGATGATGATGATGGTGCTGAAGCTGGCGCTGGTGATGGTGATAGTGATGCTTGTGGTGATGGGGCATTGTCACAAACACACGCTGGAAAGTGGAGACCAGAACAGGTTCAAATAAGCATTTAAATCGATGTTGTGTTTATTAGGTGAATAAATAGGAAAATCAATATTCTACTGTGTAGGAAATAAGATGGTACTTGGAGATGGAATGAAAAGAATGCATTTTGTTTCCTTTATTGAAAGAGCGCTAGAATTCAGAAACGTTATACAGTTGCACTTGAAACAAACTCTTTGTAATATTGGAGTTACATTATCTCTGTCCTCTCTTGAAAAGGTGTGTGTGGTGCGTACTGAGTAATGGTGTGTCATTACCATCTCTCTCTCTCTCTCTCTCTCTCTCTCTGTGCATTCAGAACCTGAGAAAGTGATTGTGTGCATGTTATGTCATTTCCACCCTAGCCGGCGATGGCTTCTGTAATTTAGTTGTTTTAAAACAGCGGCGAGACGGGGCATTAGTATTCTCCTGATCTGTGTGGAAAGGTTGCTGCTTTACTAGCCGAATATCAATGATGTGGACACAGGGACACACAAACACATGTGCACACACACTCAAGGACCTGAGATGGGGCTTTGATGGTGACAGCCAGGCTCGGTAATAATCGTGATGGCTCGAGATGTAAAAACCAGGCCATAAAAGCACACAAATTTATCACAACACAACACCATTGCAGCTTTCACAACAACAAGAGGGGGAAAAAAAATCACAGGAGTCTGGAGATGTGCTCTGATTACTCCGCATTTATTGTAAAGCAAAGCGCAATTATGTCTTTTTCTCAATTCTGTACGTCCCACAATGCTTATTTAAAGTGTACCTGAAATTCTTTCAAAGCTTTGTGTATCTCACCATTAGTGTGTTAGACACCAATATGATACTATATCTGAAAAGAAGCTTGTTTTGGAAATATTTTCTCGCCAGTTGGGGAAACGATCAAGAATTTTTGGATAATTCAAATCTAGGCAAAACTTTGTGATTGTCCAGTTTAATGTTCCCTGA